>NC_073341.2:17118125-17422083 GCF_027580225.2 Misgurnus anguillicaudatus
GATGTCAAGCAGTTTTAAAAAACTGTGGTCATACAACTAAATATTAGTTTAGTGATTCACAGGATTGCTAAATCCCAGAAAAAAAAATGTTTGTACAAAATAGTTTTGAGTTTGTACAGTCAAAGGTAGACACTGCTATTTTTTTGAACACACCCCTTTCAACTAATTGCCCAATTGCACAGCCTTAAGAGCGTGCATATCATGAATGCTGGGTCTTGTTTGTTTTCTGAGAATCTACTGAACCTACTGGTAACTTGCTTGCCACGTAGCAATAAAAAATATACTAAAAACCTTGATTATTCTGGTTAGTCACATTGTACTGCTATTATTTTGAACAATACTGATATATATATATATATATATATATATATATATATATATATATATATATATATATATATATATATATATATATATACATACATATACATACATATATATATATATATATATATATATATATATATATATATATATATACATACATATACATATATATATATATATATATATATATATATATATATATATATATATATATATATATATATATATATATTAACCCAAAGGTGTACAAAACTCTAAAGTCTCATCATTCACATTTATTTGTTGCCTTAAGCTGATTGTATCCATGACAACAGTGTTACCTTTAACGCAAACAGCGACTCAGGCTCTCGTCCGGTGCAGATAATTTATTTCTAATCTAAGGTAACAAAAAGGTACAATGATATCAATTATTAGCAAGAAAAGTAATGGTTTTTGTTAGCAATAGATAAAGCTTACTTTTTATAGTCATGTATTAAAAAAAGTTTTGATATAGGCGGTATTATAGGCTAATACATTGGCCTATAATGTATCATCGACAACAAACAAAAAAAAAAGAAAGAAAATAAAAACATCTTCATATGTTTTAGTGTTACGCCTCATGAAGTCAAACAAGCTTAATGAAACAAGTCACCTCAGTGAAAAGATTAATTTACCGGTTCTTTATGTAAATTACACGTGCTTCTTTTTCAGGGTGAAAGATATCTTATTAAAGCGTAACTAAACCCCTGGACGAACTAAGCTCCTACCAAGTGTGTGATGAGATCGTAACAAGGGCGTGGTGCGCTTGAAACTGCTTACGTCACAAGTTTTTTTTTTTTGGGCCCAACATCCAATAGGAAAATTCAACTGCAATAGCCACCGTTCAACCTGAAGAGGGCAGCCCTCCATATAATATAGTATCGAAACACTTTATATCCAAATGTCAAAAAACTTACTAAAATTAATGAATAGCACTAATAAAGCATCATTCTTACAGACCATTAACTATAAAAAGTTGGTTTAGGGTTTAATTACTCTTTAAAACACGGAGTTTTTCACGACCAAACTTTTCTTTTTAAAATAAAAGATTAATTACTGGTTTTATGTAAATTACACGAGCGTCTTTTTCAGGGTTTTTTCAAGAAATAGCCTTCTAAAATAAAATATGTCTTCCAATTAACTAAGTCAATTTTGTCAAATACCCAGATTCGTTATTGTAGGCATTTTTAGGAAATGTTCTCATTTGGATTAAGCTATTCGGGTAATGCAAAAATATATTCTTTATTATATTTACAAAGAAATAACACTATCATGTTTCTTCTTGAAGGATATGGAGTATAAAGTGTACTTAAATGAAGAGGCACCTGTTCCCGCAGCTACAAAAAGGCGATGGACACAGAATATAATAGGTTGCTGAATGCAAATAACTGTATTTTAGGCAATTTGTTTCTGTTGTGTCTTGTAGTATTAAGCACGACCAGAATACTCTTTTCACGCTCTTTCTTTTATTACTCTAACACATCACTGCATCTCAGCACATGTCACATGGAATACACACACTTCTTTTACTCCTCAGCAACACCTTCATACCAAAACATTACACTGCCACCTTGTGGTTACCTAAGAACACCACATTTCCCCTCTTACTTGAAAAGATTCTGCATATCACAGATCAGTGGTGGACAGTAACGAAGTAAATGTAATTCGTTACTGTACTTAAGTAGTTTTTTCGCATATCTGTACTTTACTCAAGTACTTTTATTTTGGGAGAATTTTACTTTTACTTTACTACATTTTAAAGTCAAATATCTTACTTTTTACTCCACTACATTTGAAAAATCGGTTGTTCCTTTTTATTTATCAGTGGATTAAAAACGTACTTGGGCAAACTAAAGCTGCACAAAAAAACTAAGATGCACACGTGATGCGTCAAACCACCAATCAGGGTACAGCATGCGCTTAGTTTCGAACTTGTTTTGGTTGCCGCGCTGTTTCACATAAGCTACGCGAGTCACACGAGTGCAGCAGCCAGCCAATGCATCGTTTGGAGAATAAAAATGAGTGCATTCAAAAACAACGGAGGAGATAACTGACCCGTCACAACAACAATGGCCTTATTTACACGCGTTTTTTTAAGTCCTTGAATAAAAGAACGAATCCTTCGTGTCTTCTCTTCCTGCCTTGAAACTGTGCTATTTCGTTTTAAAAGAATACTCTAAGGAAATCTAAGGAAACGCGTAGAGGTAAGCCATTTTTATTCTGGTTATATTTTTAAATGAGCAATCTTAACAGTAGCTTGCAGAAAACTGTTAATTGTGTTGCTAAAATATATATGACGTTATCATGAATGAACTTTAAGCTATGCAGGCTGAAGCTATTTTTAGCCGTATAGTTACCTGTTTCACTTAAGTTCATTGTATTTGAAGCTCAGTGCTCTGTTATTTTGAAATGACAATTAATCACTATCAACACTGTTGTAAAATATAAATGACATTTTGACTAGCCATGCAGTGTATGATGCTTAAACAGGCAGGTGGATTGGAGTGCTCCCTATTAACTGAGATTGTTATTAATATTTTCATATAATAGTTTTGCTTCCAAAATATATAAATACATTTAATTATGTATTACAATATACATATGACATGCTAAAGCACATGAAACGTTTCTGAAATTATATTCTGTAAGGCTTGTTTTATTTGTCAAAGAAAGGGAGACTGATTTCTAGATAACGTTATGTATTTAATGTTTTGAAAACTATTGTGAACCTGTGCTTAAGTCAAGTTTTTATTACACTTAAACTGTTAAATTATTTAACAAATAAATCTTGAATTGAGACTTACTGCTCCCAAATGCTGTTATTTCATTTGATGCTAAAGGAAATTTTTTGTTTTTAAGGTTTTAGGATTATGATAATTTTAATAGACCTCAGTGTCTGATTTATTAATGTCCTTCTATTAATTGATTGGTTAGCCAAGAGAGTTATTTCACATTATTTGAGTTTTGTGACAAAAATGATACGGCCATAATAAATCACAGTACTTTTGTACTTAAGTACATTTTGAGGCAGATACTTTTGTACTTTTACTCAAGTAAAAATTTTAAGCAAGTACTTCTACTTTCACTTGAGTAATATTTTACCCTGGGTATCTTTACTTTTACTCAAGTACACGATTTGTGTAATTCGTCCACCACTGTCACAGATTAGTGTTCGGAACAAATTTCCTCTTTTAAAGTAACAAAATTACATAACATTACTGTGTGCTGCTATTAACGTTACAACAACTAAACCAATGTAATTAACATGGTTTTACTTATCCTAATGCACAGTGTGAAACATTTTAAACCATTATAACTGTATGTTAAAACATTATAACTGTATGTTAAAACATTATAACAGTTCACTAGTCTCCAACATAAACAAGGCAAGATACATGTTTTTTTTTCATGCCTATACAATTTCACTTCACTGTAAATCATATTCTTTCAACCACGCTGGCATTCTACGGACTCTACTACTTTTCCTAAGATTAAATGTCACTGGTTTCTGCAAGCCCTCATTCTGAGTGATAACAGGACCCGTAAAGCGAGCTAGTTTGGATACATTCCATTTCTTTTTGTCACTCAGCACAAAAGTACTCTTTCCGATTTGTTCCTCAATGTTCAAGGGTGATGAGAACGTCAGGTTACGACTGTAACCATGGTTCCCTGAGATAGGGAACGAGACGCTATGTCATATAATGACATTATGGGGAACGCTATGCAGCGTGACGCACGTGAATATTCTTTCCAACTAGGTCTATATATAGACGCCGGCGGATGACGTCATGTGACGTCGCAACGCAAGGCTATAAATAGGCGGAGATAATGTAGGTCAAACAGCTTCTGTTAAAATGAAGCGAATGCTACAGGCACAAGGAGTTATGGCAAAGGGACCGAGCGTCTCGTTCCCTATCTCAGGGAACCATGGTTACAGTCTTAACCTGACGTTCCCTTTCAAGGGATACTTGACGCTGTGTCATGTAATGACATTATGGGGAACGAGATACCCACTACGCCATAATTAATTGTGACTGTCTGTAAGTGTGAAGGTGTCTACGCACAACTTAAGACATAAAGACCTGAGATCCAGGTAGAAAAGGGAGGTCTAAAATCATAATACCTCATAAAAATGTGTGGTGGAGATTATCCCGCCACACCACAAAGCATGGAGGTCCCTGACAAAGGGGCCAGATAAGACGCCATACTCCTAGTCGAGTGTGCCCTAATTTTCGCAGAGATGAAAGCATGTTGCGCACCTCATACGCTATAAAAATAGCCTCCACAATCAATTATTGATTGATTGTTTGTTTAGAGGAAGGATGTTTCTCTTGGAGAACCAAACACAGACCAAAGATTGGTTGGATCTTCTAAGGTGGAAGATCTATTAATGTAAACATCTAAAAAACCCCTCAGGGCATAGAAGATGTAGCCTCTGTTGATCCGCCGACTCTTGAGGAGGAGGATGAAAAGCCTGAAAGACCAATGTTCTAGCCACATCATTAGGAACCTTGGAAACATAACCCGGTCTCGGGTGCAAATAGCCTTAATTTTTCCTGAAACAAACTCCAGGCTAGAGAAGAAGCTGATAAGCTTCAAAGTTGCCCACTCTCCTCGGAGAAGTGATGGCTAATACAAAGGCTAACCTTAGTGACAAGATGTTTATCTGTGCACAGGTCAAAGGGTTTGAAAGGGGCCATAAAGAGCCCTCTTAGAACTACTGCCAGGTCCCATACTGGAACTCTGATTTGAGCAGGAGGCCTCCTCCTGAATGTACCACGCAGAAAAGCGTGAAAACAGAGATAGCCGCAGCATATACTCCGATTGTAAATGGATATAAACCGGATGATAAACCGGTATTGGAAAAATTCCAGAACTGAAGCCAATGGGCAGTTTGGAAGTAAATGTTTGTCACTACACCGAGTAGTGAATAATCTCCATTTAAAAATAGCCTTAATGTCTTCTGGAGCGAACTCCAGGCATGAAGAACCAGCTGATAAGCTTGTTAGTCACTCACTCTCCTCGGAGAAGTGATGGCTAATAAAAAAGGCTAACTACCGTGACAGATACTTATCTGTGCACAAGTTAATGGGTTCGAAAGGTGCCATAAGGAGCCCTTTCAAAACTACTACCCACAGAGCCCTCAGGGATACGAGTGTGAAACCAAAGATAGCCTCAGCATATACTCTGGGTATAAACCGGATAAAAAAAACGGTATTGTAAAAATTCCAGAACTGAAGCCACTGGGCAGTTTGGAACTAAATATTTGTCACTACACCAAGTAGTTAAAATAGCCTTAATTCGTCTGAAGCGAACTCCAGGCATGAATACGAAGTCACTCACTCTCCTCAGAGAAGTGATGGCTAATAAAAAGGCTAACTTTAGTGACAGAAATTTATCTGTACATGAGTCAATGTGTTCGAAAGAAGCCATGAGAAGGGCTTTCGAAACAACTACAGATAGAGCCCTTAGTAATAAGAGCATAAAAACAGAGATAGCCGCAGCCTATACTCTGGTAGTAAATGGATATAAACCGGATGAAAAAGCGGTATTGTAAAAATTCCAGAACTGAAGCCAATGGGCAGTTTGGAAGTAAATGTTTGTCACTACCCCGAGTAGTGAATAGTCTCCATTTAAAATAGTCTTAATTTCATCTGGAGTTCATTTGTGTTTTCTGTATAAATATTAATTACATCTAGATCCTCAGAACTAGAGTAATTCACAGCCCTCACGGTTAAAACGGGTGAAGCCGACTCGCGGGCACCCGTTGAACCATGATGGCTAATAAAAAAGACTAAATTGAGTGACAGAAATGTATCTGTACATGAGTCAAATGTGTTCGAAAGAGGCAATGAGATTGGCTTTCGTAGCTCTACAGATAGAGCACTTAGTAATAGGTGCATAATCACATAGATAGCCACAGCCTATACTCTGGTAGTAAATGGATATAAACCGGATGAAAACCGATTTTGTAAAAATTCCAGAACTGAAGCCACTGGGCAGTTTGGAAATAAAATGTTTGTCACTAAACCGAGTAGTGAATAGTCTCCATTTAAAATAGTCTTAATTTCATCTGGAGTTCATTTGTGTTTTCTGTATAAATATTAATTACATCTAGATCCTCAGAACTAGAGTAATTCACAGCCCTCACGGTTAAAACGGGTGAAGCCGACTCGCGGGCACCGGTTGAACTATGATGGCTAATAAAAAGGCTAACTTCAGTGACAGAAATGTATCTGCACATGAGTCAAATGTGTTTGAAAGAGGCCATGAGAAGGGCTTTCGAAACACTACAGATAGAGCCCTTAGTAATAGGAGCATAAAAACAGAAATAGCCGCAGCATAAACTCTGGTAGTAAATGGATATAAACCGGATGAAAACCGATCATGTAAAAATTCCAGAACTGAAGCCACTGGGCAGTTTGGATCTTAAATCTGGAGTAATCTCCATTTAAACCATAATCTTTCGAATAGTATGGGCTCTACAACCTCAGCCCCTGGCTCGACAGGGTGTCTGCTCTCGCATTCTGGACTCTGGGGATGTCTGAATGACAAAAAAATTTCCTGTGAGACCAAAAGAGAACCTGATGCGCCAGTCTGTATAGAGGGCGCGACCTCAGGCCTCCCTAATACTGAATGCTGCCACCAACGGACCTAACACTCTAGAAAGTGCTTTACGGTGTAAAGTTGGCCTTATCTGATCCTAGACACTGATGCCAGGATCGACTCTGTGTGTGTAGGAGACATACGTGCCTACACCCTCACTGAGTCCCAAATTACCCAAAGAAATTATATTTTCTGCTAGGGGGTTAAAATGCCCTTTTTGGCGTTGTTCCGTAGCCCTAGGCGCTTCATATGGGCAAGGACGACATCTCGATGCCGAACTGCCATGTCTCGAGACTGGACTAACACAAGCCAATAGTCTATGTAATTAAGTATTTGGATCCCTTGAAGTCTCAGAGGAGCAAGGGTTAAATCCATGCATTATGCGCTGTGAAAGAACTACTCTGAACGGCAGAACCCGATATTGGTATGGTTTGCCCCCGAAAGCAAACCTGGGAAATTCCCGATGCAGGAGGATAGATATATGGACATAGGGGTCCTTTAAATGTATCATGACGAACCAGTCCTCAGACCTGATTAACGCCACAATAAAAGGAATTGTCAGTTTTAGAATTTTTATCTCCTCAGAGATCGATCTAAATAGGCCTCAGCCCTCCATCCTTCTTTGGTACAATAAAATAATGGCTATAAAGCAATGACCTATTCCTTTAATAAGGTGGTCTTTTTCCGGGGCCCACCTCAGTGGGTAAAACCCCTCCAAACCTAGGAGGATGGGAAACAAACTGAATTATGTAGCCTCTCTCTATAACCTCTAGCAGACATTTTGTGACATTTTTTTATTTTCTCCACTCATGGAAAAAATGCACTAAAAAGGAGATTGACTCCAGAATGCTCACTGCCCTGAAGCGGAGGACCGGCAGGGCACAGCTGAGCTACTGAAGAAGTTTATTTTAATCCCAATCTACATGAATATGAGTTTACCATTATAATCACATGCAATTTGTTTACCATGAAGTTATGCATTATGTCATGTGTTATGCTGGGTCAGGAGTTTAAAAACATATGCCTTATGTGGTAGGAGTTTAAAAGCCATCTGTGTGGATTTAAGAACAGCGGTCTGTATTCAGGTTTCATGGTAGTTTAAAGAGCCATCTGGACAGGCACAAAGGGTTTTAGTATTAGCAAATAGCCCAGGGTCAAATAGGTTGTGGGAAGGAGACACTGGTCTGAGGACTGTCATGTGATTCTTCAAGTTACAAGCCTGAACAGAAACATATTGTTTGAACCATGAGGGGAGGGAACAAAGACCTGTATATTAATCAAGCCCTGGCTCAGAGGGTCAGACTGATCTGGGGGATCCTCCCAAGACTGCAGACTGGTTCTGGGAGGATTCACCAGGGCGCTCTCGGCTTCTTATTTTGTCCGGAAAATAAAAGTCTATCTCTTGAAATCAAAACCTGAGACTGAAGATTGTTTCATATGAGGAAAAGGAAAACCACAACATATGGTGCCGAAACCCGTGATAGAAAAGAGCTGGACAGTCACACCACCTGAGCGAACTTGACGAGCAACACAAACAGCATATGGCTATAAGGTAAGCACTTTTTGCTTATTTATTAGGTTTGTGTTGTTTGCCAGACTTTGCTCAACGTGGTGAGAAATTTAAGCTCTTCTAAATTTAAGAACCATAGAGGTGAACTGGGTTTTGATTTCAAGGGTACAATCTAACTAAGGCATGCATGCATGAATCTGTATTAAATTACTTTGGCTTTGATGATCATGGTGAATTGAAACAGATTTTAAGTTAAGAGAACGCGCAAGAGTTTGTATGCAAGGTTGCATATGCTACGTTTGTCGGGGAAGTGTATAACGTAGAGGTTTAATTTGGTTTAATTTGAAGTTCAAAGTTTAAATTGTTATGTCGGGGAAGTGCAGTAATGATTGTTTAATTATTTAATGATTTGTGTTTGAGTGTGTATGTATGCAGCTGCAGAGTGTGTGTTAGTGAGAGAAATGTGAACGTGCATCTGGTAAGCAGGGAGAGACTTTCCCTTGGGCAGTTGGGCTGTTAAGGGGGGTGCAAGTGTATCCTGTGAGTGTAGGGTAAATAACTACTGTGTTAGAGTGTGGAAAAATGAGCCCTAAGGAAATAAATAAATAAAATAAAGAGAGCCCAAATAAATACATAAAGGGTTGTACATAAATGCTAATGGGTTATTACTGAAAAATGGTTGGGTTAACAATTTGGTTTATAGGTTATCAAACATACATTTGAAATTTAAGGTTTGGTAAAAACAATTGACACCAGATGGGACATCAAAAAGAGCACAGAACCTGAGACCACAGCTGGCGTTCTCAATGGGCAATGCAATCAGGTGGCCACCTAAAGAGATGAGCAGCTTTGCTTGTTAAAAGATTGTATTGTTCACCTGAGAGGGCTCTTCCAAATTTAAGAATAAAAAGGGCAAATTAAAGATTACTAGATTAAAATGATAAGAATAAAGGGTTTCATTTTCAAAAGGAATGTGTGCTAGGACAGATGATGGTTTATTGTGTGAATGAGTTTTATTTTTTTGTCGTTGAGTGGCTTGGATAAAGATTTAATGTTAAGTTGAGAAAATGCCTAAGAAGTTTCGCGAACCTGAGTGTTACCGTGTCGGGGCAGACACGTTGGGGTTCGGAGAGAAGAGTACTTAAATCCTGTAGGTCAGGTACGGTCTATGTGTTATTTGTCTTGTTGTTTTGAAACGCCCGGGCTGATAAGAGATATTGTTTTTGTTTAATTTGTCATGTTGGATTGGTAAATTGTGTAAGTGAATCTTTTCCATGTTGATGGAAGTGTAGTGGAAAGACGAACTTGGCCAGGTAGTCTAGATAGAGTTGTTTTATTTTATTTGTGTGAGAATGCAATGTGTCTGTGATACAATGAGTCTGTGTGTGAATGTCTGAGATGGAAAGAGTGGGGGCTGAGGGAGCAGTGGGTGTGTCTTTCTCCTGTGGCTCTGCAGAGCCCACAGAGAGGTGTTGTGTTACAGGAGTGAATGATTGTTTAAAACTATAAAAAAGGGAATAAAGTTTAAAGGATGAGAATATGAGTATGGATAAGAGACAGTTATAAATGCTGGGTATTAAAGATTAGATTTGAAGACATTGTGGTTCTGAGGTATTGTAGCCAAAAATATTAGTTATTACAGTGAAGTATACAGCTACTTCTAGAAATTAAATAATTCATTTAAAGGATTGATTAAAATAAAAAAAATGTGCTCAATAGGAAAAGTTTGCTTGTCCAAAAAAAGGACAGATGTTCGTGATGATATTTGACTTTATTTGACAAAACATTACAAAATATTATAAAGGAAATTTTATTTTAAAGACACATTGGAAATCTAACTAATTATTTGGAGAATATATAAATTGGACAAATAAAAACAATAAGTTTGTGAAGTGGTTAAATGAGAAATAATTATAAAATATAAGGTGTGTTATATTGCAAAGAAAAGATTATGGCAGTCACATTAATGGAAAAATAAGGATTAAACAATTGTTGTGTGGAGAATTAGAAAATAGAATAATTGGATGTTCAAATGAGGAAACATTTGATGTGGCATTGTGTGAGGAGAGATACAACTAAATAAAAATATAAACTAATGAAAGATAAGGGGAGATAATTAACAGACAAAGAAATGCTCAAAGGGAGAAAGAGAGAGAGAGAGAGAGAGAGAGAGAAAGGGAGGGGGAAGGTCAACTCCCATAGCTCGAGGGAATTGTGGGATTAAGCAAAATCTAGCAGAAAGACAGAGGCGAAGCTTTGAAAGAAAAAAAAACAAATTAGAGAAAAAAAGTAGAGACCAAGTTATTAAAGGTGGAAATAAAGATGAAAAATTAAAAAGGACAGAAAAATTATTAAAAGGTGAATGACACAGATAAATTATATAAAGGGAAAAAAGATTTAACAAAATGAAGAGGAGTCTTCATCTGATGATTGAAGGTGGTCACAAAATAAATTTTATTTTAAATCAAAAGGCAATATTTTGCATGGGTCAAGCTGAAACCTTGTGGGCTGATCATTCCCAACCTTTGACATTCAAGAAACTGTGTGACATCAAAGTGTTGGAGTTGCAAAGAGAGGAGAACTCATAAACTAAGCTGTGGACACATCCTACATGAATGGGACTATAACTGATCTCATGCAGTGAAGGGGGCACTGCGCATATGTTCATTACAAAGACAAACACCAAAAAGACTGAGTGGAGTCCAGAAGGAGACTCACAAAGACAATAATGTTCTTGGAGGCAAGCGAAACTGGACAACACTTCACTGGACACTGAACTTTTTCATCTTCATACGAGCCTTTGAGGGAAAAAGGGGAAAGAGTAAACAGCCGTTTAATGTTTAGCAAAAGACCTTGTTACTATAGGGACACGTACAATCTTTAGGTGAAAATCAGCTAGACAAATTTAAAGACTGATCAAGAACTTATGTTGTTAGGTGTGACTACCTGTTCTGAAATCAAATCAGACTCCTATTAATCTGACAGGAAGAAATGCATAATGAAAATTGGGTTTTTTTTTAATTTGGTATCTACAGAGGAAGTTAGAACTCCAATGATGGTACTAAGCTAAAAAGCAAATGTAAATGGCATAGAACAGCTATGGCAGAAAGGGGAATAAAATAGATAAAAGAAATAAATTGAAAAAACACCATAGGATACTATAAAAGGTAAACAAGAAAAAGCTGTGAGAATAGAAAAAAGAAACAACTAATTATTATAACAAACTTAGGATTTAAGGAAATAAATCTAAATTGTATCTAGTCACGATTTAAGACCAATTAATGACAAGAAAAGATTGATGATCCAAAAAACCACATACTTTGCTTACAAGTGTTTTTCCATTTGATAGACATTTTTACTGTGAATTATGATTTGCATAAGAAGCAGATACTTGCATTTACGTATTTAATTATAAGGGAAAATATTATACAGGTTTAGAATGGATGAACTACTATTCCAACATGCGGAAAGGTTAGTCTGGTTGATTAATGCTAAAAAGTTGATAAAATGATTGGTTGTCATTGAGTTATAGGGACACAGGAGAACAGTTGATTTTGCCAGCATGGGCAAACAGATGTGGAAGCTAAAAAGGGCCTCAGAGTGTCAGGAGATCTTTTTTGTATAGAAGTGAAAAATCTCAGTCATAAATATTATTATCATAGATGTACATGGGGCAAATAAGTGGAATGAAAATAAATTATTTGATTCATGAGAAGAATAAAGATTTTGAGTTGAGATAAAAAGGGAAAAATTGATGTGACGGATAAGAGAAAAGAAAAATTTGACTATCATCTATAATCACAAAGGATGGTAGATAAAAAGGTATAGAAAAGGAATAACCCCTTTACTCCCTTGCTCGTCCGGATTTCAATAAAGCACGATGGGTATAGATTTGTGGTGTTAAGCCCACTAGTCGGGGGCGGGACTTCAGTCCTTAAAAGGGTGTCACTGCACCCATTTCCAAAACATTCGCCGTCCTGTGCATTTTTCTCGTTCTCCCTAAACCAAACTGTGCAGAGTCTTTCACTAGGATGACGTTGTATCTTCAATACGTATGTGTACCTGTGTGTGTATGTATGTGTATGTATGTGTATGTATATGTATGTGTGTATATATGTATGTATATATGTGTATGTGTATATGTATATATATATATATATGTGTGTATGTGTGTGTATGTATATGTATGTGTATATATGTATGTATAGATATGTGTGGATATATATAGATATATATGGATATATGTTTGTGTATATGTACATGTGTATACATATGAATGGCCCCTACGCTAATTGGGTTTTGTTTTTCTTTCTTTATGTCTCGTCCTTGTCTCCGAGGACAATGAGACAAACAGACCCAGTTCCGGTAAATATGAAAGTCGGCACACCTCTGACCCACCGGCAGACCTTCAACGTGATGCCCAGCTGATGCATGACCAACAACCACCGGCAGAACCCGCTTAACCTCCGCCTAATCTCCTTAATCTCCTTAATCGTTTCAATGTATATATAAATATATCCTTAATCGTTTCAATGTATATATAAATATATCTCCCAAGGGTTTTTCCCTCCTATGACTTTTTTTTACTTCCCCGGCTGAGCCTGGGTTTTTTTTTCTCCTAGGGGGTTTTTCAACCCGGGGAGGCAGCCCTCTTGGGCTTAACTTAGCACCCTCTTCTTTAAGTTACATTAGCAATACGCACGCTTATAATGTTGATTCATAGGCGCATCAAATTTAGCTGCTTGTGCTATCGTGTATTATGTTGTGCTATCTGTCGTTTTTCTGTGCTTTCCACTGCTTCTATTAATGTAAAGCTGCTTTGAAACAATCACCAATTGTGAAAAGCGCTATATAAATAAAATTGAATTGAATTGAAAAATTGAATTAATCATCAAAGCCATACTTAACAAAATGTGTGAAAATAATAATCGTAATAGAAGTTATGTTTTACCTTGTATTAACGAGCATGTAAACTAACAAACGTACACCTTTAACACTGCATGAAATATTCGCCGATAGACCTATGCGTATTGTAAAAACATCTGGAATTAAGTGTTATATGAAGAAACTAATTGTCTATGTATTGAGTTATTTGTGTACAGAAAAAGCTGAAAGGAGTTGAAGAGGAGATGAGACAACATGACTCATTGTGCGAGATGATCTAGCTTATCTGAGGGTCGAGAGGTCGGGGGAGCCTAAACATGGCCACAGGGGGCTTTACTGAAGGATGAGACCAGCCCCAGAAATGTCCAAAGTGGGAGGAGCAGCCAATGTAGCAGAGCTCGTAGGAAGGAGAGAAGGAGAAAGAATGCCATGATATGAAAGAAGAAACATCAAAACCAAATCAAAGTAAAAGCAATTCAAGTATACAGACGGATTGAGAGCAAAGTTTTGAGCACAGAGAGGAAGAAGTGAAAAAGAGAAATTGTCAAAAGAAATTGAATTGAAAAGAACGAAGCTGATTACTACAGAAGATTTACATTGCTACAGTCAATTAAAGAACGAAGCCAATTACTACGGAAGATTTGCATTGCTACAGTCAATTAAACTTCCTGGCGATGGACTTTTGCCTTAAACGAGGCCCAGTGAAAGATCTGCAATAATCTCAAAGGAACAGACTCTGAAAGAAAGACTGAAAACATAGAGACATTGAACAGAGAACATAAGGTGGACATTTTATGGGAAACATCCCAAAGATAACAAATTATACAAATGGGGAATATTTACATTTAAGGAAATATATTTGCAAAGTTGCTTTTTATGATTTAAACTAAACCAGCTTTTAATAAGGTAATAACAATTTCAAGTCCACATAAATACTATAAAGGTGATAATTCAACAAGAATTCTTATGGATAAGAGGAAAAGTTAAGGTCAACTTATCTGGATAATATTTAGGTCTTTTGGGAAATTCTGAGTTTAAAAATACATCTTGTAGGCCACAATTTGGAAATTTGTGTCAATGGTAGTAAATAACAAAACACTAAAAAAAGGAAGGATAGATATTTCAGAATGGTACAGTAAAAATTCTGAATGGTACAGTAAGATTACAATCAAGAAAATATACGCCTTATGGAATTATAGACTTTTATAGATTAAATAGGAAATGCTTTATAACAAGAATTTTGAATGAATCAACTAAGAAACCTCTAGATGTCATGGGCTTGCCAGACTTTTTGTACTAGACTCAGGTCTGAGTGTATCTGGCAAGACCATGACAGTACTATGTTCTGTGTGGGGACATGTGGAGTCATATTGTATGTGTGGCTTCCACGTGTTCCCAGTGTCTTGTGGCTGTCATGGTCTATGCCTGACCTTGGTGTATGATTCATGTCTGATGTTAGAGGGCAAGGCTATGGCAGCATTGTGTTTTGTGTGGGGACAAGTGTTTTCACATCATGTATTTGTGGCACGTGTTCCCAGTGTCTTGTCACTTTTACCCTGCTCCCTTATGTATTCGTGTCTGACGTAATTAATTATGTTCACCTGTTCCCCATTGATGTGGTGTCTTTATAATGCCCTCTCGTTCTCTGTCGTGTGTGCGTTCGTTAAATCTGATTCAGTGTTTGTTGTCCCCTTAGCTGGGTTACCTGAATCTTGTCTTCTGCCTCAGTGTTTTGTTCCTGTGTTTTGTTCTCAGTTTCGTGTTCATCACCATTGTTTCATTTATCCTCTGTTTTACCCCCTCGTGGGTTTTTGTGTTTTCGTAATAAATCCTCAGTTTTTATTTAAGTCGTGTTTGCGTGTGGGTTCTCCTTTTTGTATTGTGACAGAACGAACGCACCATTTTGAACCCAGCAGCATGTACAGCCGTCTGACTATCCGGGGAAAGGGTTCCCGTCCAGCATACGAGTCGGGTTACGAATTCTATGACCCGCTCGTATGCGGACCCGAGGTGGATGCCAGACGGAGACCAGTTGGGTCTGGCAGACCCCGCCAGACATCATCCAGCCCGAGGGGCATTCTGACCGGGGCGATCAGGCTGGGGAGGTCGACTCTTGTCCCTCCAGCGCCGGAGACTACGGCCGCGCCCGATATCCGTCCAGCATTCACGGCCTCCAGACGGAAGAGGACGAAGGGAGCTTTGGAGCCGCTGCCACAACCGGCTCAGCCAGAGACTCGCCAGCCGCCGGAGCAGCCAGGGACACGTCACTCGCCGGCACAGCCGGGGACTCACCAGCCGCCGAAGCAGCCGGAGACACGTCACCCGCCGGCGCAGCCGGAGACACGTCACCCGCCGGCACAGCCGGAGACACGTCACCCGCCGGCGCAGCCGGAAACACGTCACCCGCCGGCATCTCAACCAGTTGACTTTGGGACTCACTGTTATCACCCCGGACATTATTCCCATCCTGTTGTTGCCCCACCCCCCCTCCCTTATTTGTTATTTCTGTTAAATCATCCCAACCCTTTCGTTACTTCTGTTTGTTTGCCTTTGATGTTTATTGTTGTGTTGTCATGGGTGTCTTCTGTTGTTCAGTCTCTCTTTCCTCGTGTTTAATGTTTTGTTTTATGTCGTCTGGAATCCGTCTTTAAAGAAGGGGGTACTGTCATGGGCTTGCCAGACTTTTTGTACTAGACTCAGGTCTGAGTGTATCTGGCAAGACCATGACAGTACTATGTTCTGTGTGGGGACATGTGGAGTCATATTGTATGTGTGGCTTCCACGTGTTCCCAGTGTCTTGTGGCTGTCATGGTCTTGCCTGACCTTGGTGTATGATTCAGGTCTGATGTTAGAGGGCAAGGCTATGGCAGCATTGTGTTTTGTGTGGGGACACGTGTTTTCACATCATGTATTTGTGGCACGTAGGGGTGGGCGGTATGAGCTAAAATTCATTTCAAGGTATTTTCAACTGTCTAGACGGTATCGGTATTATATTGCCATATGAGAAAGAAAAACATTTTGGAATCAAATTGTAGTAAACCTGGCAAAATATGTTTTTTAACCTTGTATAAATAAATAAAAACGTACATTTTCATCATCTCCTTTGCTCCTTAAGTATTTTGCTTTATGGAAAATAATCAACTCATATCAACTTTTTGCTTCAAGTTTCTTTTTAAATGTGCAAGTATTTATTTTTTCAAACAGTGCAAACCTGCAACATGAGGTAGTAGGCCTAAATTAAAAATCATGTTAAATTGAACAAAATACAGTTGTTTTTTTAAGTACATAGGATATCAAAAAGGCCATTAAAAAAGTCCCTTTTTCAAAAAGTGCAAACATGCAACATAAGGCAGTAGGCCTAACTTAAATATCATGTTAAAATGAATAAAATACTGTTTTTAAGTACATAGGATGTCAAAAAGGCCATTCAAAAAAGTCCATTTTTCAAACAGTGCAAACCTGCAACATGAGGCAGTAGGCCTAAATTAAATATGTTAAATTGAACAAAATACTATTTTTCAAGTACATACAGTAGAATATCAAAAAGCCATTACTACAAACGTGAACATGCCAAACACTGCAAGCTTTTCAAAGTAAACTTGACATGGCACCAAACTCTTTACAAGTTTTGTGCCAGGAACACCAGCCTGTTGACCATTTCTGGCTTCAGTGCCGCCCTGCTACATGTGACAACATTGCCCCCAGTGCTGAATGCCCTCTCAGAGGGCGAACTTGTGGCAGGGATGCATAAATACTTCTTTGCTAGACAACTCACACGTGGGAAATTAGATTCATGCAATCGCCACCACTCCAAAGGATCAGTCTCACTGTCTGGTGCCATTGCCAGAACGTAGCTGTTTATCTCTTGCTCGATGATCTGCTTCTCTGAACATGAGGCAGATGCACTGCAGGTCTTCTTAAAAAAGCTTCCAAGGCTCTTTTTGGGCTTTTTGGCTGATGGTGGTGGAGCAGTGGCTGCTTCTCTCTCACGTTCAGGTTGATCCTCTGCAAGAGATGATTCCACCAGCGCAGTGTTCTCCACCAGAAGGGATTCTGTCTCTAAGGCAGCTCTCACTTTAATGTCTTCCAGCTTTTCAGTGGACATGTACATGGTCTTAAATCGTGGGTCCAAAAACGTAGCCATAGTGAGCAGCTCATCTGTTGCAGGGTCAGTATACTTTTCATTTAAGTAATCGAGAACCTTACTCTTAATGCCCTGGGTCAGTTCAGTATCACCCTCTTTTGGATTCAGGACCTCTGTATTTAACAGACGAAGGACCGGCTTCAAGTAGGAGACGCTCACGTATGCTTCCCCTGACAGGGCATCTGTAAAATCCGGAAGTGGCTTTAGTGCTGCTATGACTGACTCCAAGACCATGATGTCTTGCCACGTAAGTACAAGGTGCCGTGTCTTTTTGTCTGCTGCCAGGACTTGTGTGATTGCTTTCTCCTGCTCTAGGACTCTGTCAATCATCTGCAAACGAGATCCCCACCTCGTTGGGCTTTCTGTGATGAGCTTGTGTGTGGGAAGGCCTCTTTCAGTCTGTGCACTCATCAGGGCCTTCTGTTTTTTCCAGCTGTATGAAAAAGTGCTAACTATCTTCTTGCACACCCCTGTGGCCCGAGAAATTCGATTTTCATTTTGGACACTCCTCTCTGGAAATTACAAATAAGAAATTCCAATAATAAGGTGTAAAATAATTACAACAAAATGACAATACAATTAAAAAAAATCACAGTCAGTTATTACAGGGTCCGTGTACTTTTGCTTCCATTCATTTTTCCTTTATAAACCATGATATGAAAAATAAAATATAAACGGTTGTTGTATTTTTAAAATGCAATATTAAATTTCAAAATTAAAATTCAAACTGTATTTAGAACATCCTACCCCAAAAAAACAAATATTGATGTATTTTCAGATTTTTGTTTATGATTTTTGCACCTTTATTATACATTTAAAACTAAAATTAAAAAACGCGATTATTAGCTATTTCACATTCAGACTTCTTTGGCAGTGATCGCAGTGCTTTGTTTCATGCATGTAAACATCATCATTCTACGCATTTTGTAAATTTCTTCAAGTTTTGTCAAATTATGTTAACACAGCAAGCAAAAAAAACCGAGACTCTATAGGCCGGCTTGTGCAATAGGAACACACTTCTACCCTAAATAACCTTGAATTTGGTTGCCAAAATAACTTGGAGAAGTACTGTATTCCATCATGTAAGCAACAGGTGTTCAAGGTGTTTGCTTTAATTTCTTTTACATGTTGTAAACATAAGCATCGTCTATTCTTGGGCTATTACACTATTAGACTTTCACTGACAACCTAAATTTTGCCTTGCATTGTCACGTTGGTCCATGCGTGAAATAGTCACGCAATTTCGTGATATAGGGTTGCAACACACACACACACACACCAGGGGCGTAGGCAGAAATTGTATTTTGGGCGGGCCGGGGCAAAACTGAGTGGGCCTATAGTTTATATTAGAATAAAATTACTTGAATAATAATTAAACCTTAGAGTAGAAAAAAAAGAATAGACAAACTGCAAAGCAGTGACATCTTAACTTTGCCATTTTCGGCAAAGGAAATAATAAAACACTGTCTAAACATGTTCAACCAACACAGAGCTCAATAAAGGCTGGACAAACCAGGCCAGCATAGACAATAAACTGTCTTATTCAGGCTAATCAGCAGTGCAAAAACAGTTTACCTGAAATAAAGTAGGCTAAAAGTAACAGAAAATTGAAAAAATAAAAACTCTCAGCAGAGCACGGTTTGAAATAAATAAACTCATAGCAACTCATTTAAATTAAACAATGTAAGTTAACCTATAAGGCGTACATCTATACACAACACACTACTTAGTTAAATCACTTCAGGAGCAAAAATAAGGAAACGAGTTAAACAACAGGCCTACCTTTGTTGTTTTCATCCTACAAAACAAGATGCAAGCGCCTGGGTTTAATGTTGAAAACAGAAATGATCTCATTATATTCCAAAGAGTCACAGAGTTTTTTCTCAAAAAACAAAAGGCACAGGTTTTTGAGGCGAGTAATCGAGTCATGGATTCAAATTGGGTTGTGAGGGTGGTTTATCAATTGCCGTTAGATTACCCGGCGGGTAAACCTGTGTCAGGCTGAGCGGGAGAGAGCACTGGAACTGCCGCCAGGGAGCAAGCGGCAACCGGCACCACCAGCGCCTGACTAGCCTTCTTGTGGGTTAATGAGTCTGAAGAACTGCGCTGATAGGACTCGGCAGATGGAGGCAGTGGTGTATCTTCTTCCTCAACACTTGCGTTTTTAAATAACACATTAAAGAAACTTTAGCCATTATTGTGGCAATGTTAATAATATTAGCTAAAAAACGCAGTTAGCAAAGTTAGCTGGCTGGCTGCCTAAGCCCGCCGCTTCCCACAGAGTCTACCTGTCAGAAGAACCCCTAGCAACCAAGCAACCAATTACGTTCCGGCGGCTTCCTACAAATTGCTTCAACAATTCCATTTTATTTAGAAAGCAAATTAAACACACACTAGTCAACGATAAAGCAGGTTTATATTAATATATTTTCTTAAATACATTTGAATAATAAAAATAAACTAAAAGTGTATTTTGATGAAACTTTCCTGGGCGGGCCAGGGAGTTAAGTGGGCGGGCCAGTGCCGCCCTGGCCCATTACTGGCTACGCCCCTGACACACATGGTAAAACCCCTCAGTTGAAACTGAAAAACTAAGCGGAGGAAGAAGATCCCCAGTTTAAGATTAATGTAAAATAATTGTGTTGTTTACACTTGTATTGAAATTGTTATTTTTTTCATTAAAACCTTTAAAACCCGTTTTCATTTAGTTATGGAAGTAAAATCTTCTTCCTTTATTTCTTAACGCCATTCCAGCATCTACGGCTATATTCATGACGAGAACCAGGTAATCCATACACAAGTTTATTCAGACAAGTTGATTTATACACAAGTTGGGGGAGGGACGATTTGGTATCTCCAATTTGCCTAACTTGCATGTTTTTGGCCTGTGGGAGGTAACCGGAGTACCTGGAGTAAACCACGCTGACACAGGGAGAACATGCAGAAACTCGGCAGAACAGCCACCTGCCCCATGGAAGTAAAAAAGCAGGCTTTTAATTGATTTAAATGGCTATCCAATATATCATCAAAAAATAATTTACAAGTATGTAAGAAAAGGTTTATACTGTAAAAATACTTTATTTGTTACGTTACAAACAGGAGATAAAGAATTTACAAACCGCAAAGTCTCCGCAAGGTTCAGCACTTGGACAGCGTCAGTTTTTTTAAGCATTACTTAAAAATGTTTCTCATCTCACCATATCCACAGGTACAGAGTCATCATATACAATAAATCCATGAGGTAGCATTTAAAACAGATGCATTTGTTTAAAGCAAAGCATTTATTTACCAGGCTGCAGGTGAAGCAGCTCTTTGTGCCTTCTAACGTTTCATAATTAGTCCTCATTTATGTCCGAGAATTATGTCCAATTATGTTTCGTGCTGCTGCGCATTCATGTATCCTATGTGTTAAGCAAACCCGCGTTGTCCTCCCGTTTCGGCGCATATTACTAATGCGCTCTTTAAATAACAAAAACATATTGCGCCATTGACTTTAGACTAGGTTTTTGTTGCGCTGCATTGCGCCGGGTGTAAGATAGAGCCCATTATCACAAATCAACATTTATAGTTTCAAACACTGTAGATGTTCAGTCTTGCCAGTTATAATCTACGCATTTTAATATAGTCTAAATGAGTAAGATAGGCTGTGATGTTCACGTGCATAAAGCCGTGCTCTGCGAATTCACAGCCAGAAGAAGCCTTAATGTGAAACAGCAAAACTGTGTAAGTAAAATAAATAAATTACAATTATTTACTTATATTGTAAAATACTATTAAATAATTAGAATAACTTTGTATTTTGATTATCTTTTCACCAGTTTAAAAACAAAAAAAGAGAAAATCACATTTTTCGTTTTTATATTAATTGGTTAAAAAAGAAAAATGAATGGACGCAAAAGTACACGGACCTTACAACCATGTCACTGAAAATTTAGAAAGCAATGCATACATAGATTCACATTTAACTATTAGGTGTAATACAAGATAGACTGAACCATTTTTAAGAGACTGGATTATAGTAAAGTTAACACACATATATAAAAATATTTAATGTTACATTAACACACAACTAAGACTGTTTTACAAATCTGGCTCTGGCCCATTTGCACTAATATACACTAATCTTTACACAACTTCAATTGTGAACATTTATACTGAATATCCAGACTTTTAGGACATGATTACTTTTTCCTATTTTCATGTGTGTATTAATGTGTTTTATATTGATATTATTTAAAAAATTAAATCTGCTTTTTACCTGGTTTTTAGTTTAGAAACATTTTTAAGATTAGAAGGCTCAGATTACTAGGAATTTATCTTACATAACTGATGTGAGTTGTACTTTATCTTTTTAATAATCAATATAAATATAGGATATAATTTAAAACTTACCAATAGCATTGTGCAGCCTGTGTCCGAAACACCCAAGGTTTGTCCATTTGTTCAGCTGCAGTGCTTTGATCATATTTGTTCCACTGTCGGTCGTCATACATACTTGACGTGCCTCCTTTAATCCCCAACACGAAAGTGCATCCCGGAGACCCGATGCAATTATTTCCCCGGTGTGGTCGTCAGGAAAATATGATGTTTGTAGGCATTTGCTTTGCAGTTTCCAGTCACCGTCTACGTAATGGATTGTGAGGCTTATGTATGGTTCTGTAGTACGACTTGACCAAAGATCGGCAGTGGTGGAGAAAAATGCAACTTTACTTATTTCGTTGTAAACTTTTTCCCGACATTCAGTGTAAAGCTGTGGCAGGCATGTGGCAGGCTAAAATATTTACGGCTGGGAAGCTCGTATCTTGGGTCCAGAGTTTTAATCAACTTCCTGAAACCTTCTTTCTCAACAGTTTGAATGGGTAGCATGTCTTTCGCTATGTGATGTGTTATTGCACTTGTTATGTCTTTCCATCTTTGGCTCGTCTTGTCATAAGAAGAACTGGCAGCGAATGAAGACTTTAGTGATTGCTGAGTGAGATACGTGCTCGTCTTTGGTCGTGTTCTGCCTCCGGGAATATCTGTTGCACGCATTTTAGTAAATTCCTCATATTCGCAGACATGCATGTTTTTCAAGTGGCTAAAGGGATTGCTGGTGTTTCCACCTTTGGCTAAAACAACACGGCGACACAACCTGCATAGTACTGTTTGTTGGTCGATGTCGGAGATTTTGAATCCGAACCAGTTCCATATGACAGAGGAGCCCCCTTTCTTTGTAACCAGTTCTTCTTCCTTGTGCTCTTCAACACGACTTTCTGCGCGTTCGCTCATTTTGTTCACTTTGCAGTGCCTTCTTAATCTCACGTGTTCACAAACTGCCCTTGCCCGCACGCTTGCAGTTGCAATGCACGCTGTGGTTGTTTACTAATGCTTGCGTAGTAAGGATAGGAAGTAGGAGAGGACAAAAAGCTAAACGCGCAGCGCCGATTCCGTATGGTTATTAAGTAGTGTTGGAAGTTTCAAAGGGTAGGCCTACCACACTGAACAAAACGCATCATAATTCATATATATGTAACGGTATCAACGATATTGCAAAATTCATATCATGATGCAACATAATACCGGTAATTACTATCAAACCGGTATAGCGCCCACCCCTAGTGGCACGTGTTCCCAGTGTCTTGTCACTTTTACCCTGCTCCCTTATGTATTCGTGTCTGACGTAATTAATTATGTTCACCTGTTCCCCATTGATGTGGTGTCTTTATAATGCCCTCTCGTTCTCTGTCGTGTGTGCGTTCGTTAAATCTGATTCAGTGTTTGTTGTCCCCTTATCTGGGTTACCTGAATCTTGTCTTCTGCCTCAGTGTTTTGTTCCTGTGTTTTGTTCTCAGTTTCGTGTTCATCACCATTGTTTCATTTATCCTCCATTTTACCCCCTCGTGGGTTTTTGTGTTTTCGTAATAAATCCTCAGTTTTTATTTAAGTCGTGTTTGCGTGTGGGTTCTCCTTTTTGTATCGTGACACTAGATCTCTTATGAAGACATCAAAAAGTATAACTTAAGGTGTAAAAGTGAGAAAAGAAATGCTATTAGAAGAATAATATAAACAAATCAGAGAAACATATACATTAAAGATATTTGAAGATCAAATAATATCGATTGGAGAATTATTTTGGATTTGTAGAAAAAGAAAATGTTTGACCTCGTTATCATTAGGAGGGAGAGAAAAGGTACTTAAATATGATGGAGACAGGAAATCACTACAAAAGAAAGGAATTTAGAATCCTTATAAAAGGATGAACAAAACAATTAATCATAAATTATATGTAGATTATGTTGATCAACCAAATGGATACCAAATTAGATAAAAGGATGGGATTAAGCTAAATAAGGAATTTAATAAAGTTTTGTCAGAATAAAAATACAGAATAAATAAATTATGTACAGTACTACAATCAAAAAGTAGATTATTAAGTTTGCAAATAAGGCATTAATTTATCTTAGGATAACAACTAGATGCAGCCATTAGAAATACATGATAACATATACTGAATCAATTTTAATTAGAGGTTAGTGGGTAAATGAGGCGTAGGTGTCTGGTTAGAGAACCAAATGGAAGTTAAAATATCAGTATGATGGAAAAATTTACTTGAAATCAACAAGAATGTTATCAGGACTTACGTTACAAGACAGTAATGAATTTACAAATAGTAAACGAGAATTCAAGCACCTCTGATGAGGATGGAAAAAAATTCATTTAAATTGTTATCAAGAATTATTATGCAATCTTTACTTAGTGTTTTATTGGTTATTTACATTTAATTGTTTTATTTGAATTAATTACATTTATGTGTGTGTTATGCAATCTTTACTTAGTTTATTATTGGTTATTTACATTTACTTGTTTTATTTGAAGTACTTTACTTTAATTTGTGTTGCAATCTTTACTTAGTATATTAGTGGTTCACATTTTATTATGTCATTTGAGTTAATCTACATTTATTTGTGTTTTTGATGCCATCTTTACCTAGGTTTATTATTGGTTATTGCTCTTTACTTTGTTTATTTGAATTAACTTACATTTATACTTGTTTATTATACTTAATTTTTGAGTTTTTATGCTTCAATTCAGTATCAATTAGTTATATTTACTCGTTTTGAATTTGAATATTGAACATTTCTTTTGTGTTTATTATGCATACTTTACTTTTGTTTTTATTATTTTTTACTTGGATTCATTAACGTTGACTTTACATTTACGATACTTTATCATATACTCTACATAGCTATAATGATAACTGTAAGCGCAGAACCAATTGCGCACAAATGGTTTAGGACTTAAGTTCTTTTACTTTTACATTCAAGACAAAAATGAGAATGGGAAGATGTTTGTTCTTATTGTCCATAGTTCGAAGTCCAGTGGCATAAGTTGGTAATTGGTAATGTATAGTGGCTTTCTTTAGACACAAGATAGTAATAATTGAGGGCTAAATTATGAAACTGCACTCCGGATTAAAATAAACAGGAAAAGTGAGGCTAAATTAAGCCTCAGAGCGGGGATTATGAAGAAGTTTATTTTATTCTATATGAATATGAGTTTACCATTATAATCACATGCAATTTGTTTACCATGAAGTTATGCATTATGTCATGTGTTATGCTGGGTGTGGGTCAGGAGTTTAAAAACATATGCCTTATGTGGTAGGAGTTTAAAACCCATCTGTGTTGATTTAAGAACAGCGGTGTGTATTCAGGTTTCATGGTAATTTAAAGAGCCATCTGGACAGGCACAAAGGGTTTTAGTATTAGCAAATAGCCCAGGGTCAAATAGGTCGTGGGAAGGAGACACTGGTCTGAGGACTGTCATGTGATTCTTCAAGTTACAAGCCTGAACAGAAACATATTGTTTGAACCATGAGGGGAGAGAACAAAGACCTGTATATTAATCAAGCCCTGGCTCAGAGGGTCAGACTGATCTGGGGGATCCTCCCAAGACTGCAGACTGGTTCTGGGAGGATTCCCCCGGGTGGCCTCGGCTTCTTATTTTGTCCGGAAAATAAAGTCTATCTCTTGAAATCAAAACCTAAGACTGAAGATTGTTTCATATGAGGAAAAGGAAAACCACAACACTACTAAAAATGCCCTATTGTTCTGTTTTATATGTCTTTTTTAATGGAGACAAAAATTAGGTCTTCTTTAATGAAGACGGAACATAAGGGGTTAACCAACTATTTTGTATGTGAGGGCACATCGGGCACAGGTTTTATCTGTGCTCTATGAGAAGTGCCTAAAGAGGCCACTTGTGAATGACAGGTCCCCTTTAACGCAGCCTTATGATTTGAGACATTGACTGCTCTCAGATCAGCCTTATATGCTTCTCTGGTTGCTGGTTGTTGTTTCGTCCCCCAAGCTCTCTGAGGGAGGGGGGGGGGCACGAGAGACAACACTCTGTTTTTGTTATCTGTATGTTGTGTTAATACTGTTTAGATGCAGATTCTCGGGGGAAACTGCGACGAGGAAAAACCCGTTTCTTTAGTAGCACAGAGAGAAAGCTCCGCCGCTCTACTGAGCTCATCTAATATTACAGGATTCAGGTCCACCCTTAATTCCATACAATAAATCTGCTTGATAGGCGTGAAGAATGCCAACATTGCGAAGGCAAACTCCAGCGCAACCCGTGACCATATAAACTTATTTATCCATTTATATTGTTGCTGTCTCTCGCAACAAATAAAACATATTTAAAAACCCCCAAAAAGGTTAAAGGTGGAAAAGAGGATGTTTGTTTTATAAATTTTTGCAATATTACTTGAAACTGTCTTTACTAAATGATAAAAGACTATTTATTTGGTGATTTTAATTTAATAATATTAATTTACGTCATCTGTGAACAAGATAGGGCATTAAAAACATCAGCCAATTGCTATTGCGGTCATCGAAATAATCATTGGCCCTCTGGCTTGTCAATCACTGCCATTACGATCCTTGTGAGAGATGTGCACGCTCCAGTAACTTTACACAGGCGACGCATGCGCATAGCGCATGAAACTCCGTCTTAAGTTTCGGTTTGTTTTCATTGTCGATCCTGCTTTCCTCCTCGAATTTGCACCATGGAAGAGAAAAAACCCGAAGTAGGACGCAAAAGAAAGACTTTTTAAAGCCGCTGGGAATAGGAGAAAATTGTCAGAAGAACGTAACTTAATGTAACCAGAGTCGTTAATGGAGAAACATTTAAAAGCTGGAGAGCAATGAAGGTACAGAGAGGTGTCAAGCCAGACGCGCAGTTTGCAAAAAATCTTCTCAACAGGTAACAGTGATTATTCTTTCTTTGTGGATGTAATTATTGTTGTACTGTTATTCAGGTATATTGACGTTGTTATTGTACTGTAGTTGTAAGGCAGTGACCAGTCTCTGCTACATGCTAGTTGAAATGGGAGTAAGTTAGCGTCGACTGATCTAACGTTTTAACGTCTTATGTGTTTATTATCATATCATTTCACATAATGAATTCACTGACGCGACACAGCATATCGGGTCACAACATAGTTTTTCGTAACATGGAGAAAGGGTATAAATCAGTAAGCTCATTTGTGTTTTCTGTATAAACATTAATTACAACTAGATCCCCAGATTTAGAGTAATTAGCAGCACTCGCGGTTAAAACGGGTGAAGCCGACTACGGGGTACCCGTTGAAACACGAGGCTTGCAAGGTTTGTTTGATCAAACAAAACCATCGAGAGCGGAGCATTTAAATAGTATTTTCTCACAATGCCCGCACGCCTCCCCCTCGGGGAAAGCGTGCGTGTATTCCGCACCAAACACACATACACAAAGCTCGTGCTATCCCCGTCAATAATAATCTAGGACAGGGGGTAACACACTTCTAAATCCCTTTCTTGATCCATGTTTTCCTAGTTTTTTAAACTAATCTAATCTAATCTCACTAGATATAGAATTAGACACATTCACATTCACACAAGCGTTCGCTGAAAATGGCGGGGGCTGTTTGACCTACATTTTCTCCGCCTATTTATAGCCTTGCGTTGCGACGTCACATGACGCCATCCGCCGGCGTCTATATATAGACCTAGTTGGAAAGAATATTCACGTGCGTCACGCTGCATAGATTTCCCCATAATGTCATTACATGACACAGCGTCAAGTATCCCTTGAAAGGGAACTTAGAAACACCCTTCCTCACATGCCCAGGTTGTTTCACTCTCACCTGGTCTCCTGGTTTAAAAGTATGGTACTTCGCACCACGTCTTTTGTCAATGTATTGTTTACTCTTCAGTTGTTTGTTACTCACAGTCTCTTTCACACCAGCACATTTGTCACTTTTCAGGCCAACAGGAAAAACATTCAACTTTGTACGCATTTTTCGATGATGAAGAAGCTCAGAAGGTGAGACTGCAGAAGTACTGTGCGGGGTAGCTCTGTAGCTTTGCAAGAACTCAGTCACTGTATGTTTCCATGGTTTTCCCATCTGTTCCGCAGAAAGGATGCATTCTTTCAGAACTCTATTCCACCTTTCCACAGCACCGTTGCATTGTGGATAATACACGCTACTACGCACGTGACTTATTCCTCTCTCCTTTAAGAATGCTGCAAACACACTGGAAAGAAATTGAGGTCCATTGTCAGTCACAACACACTGTGGGTTTTCCTCCCTACTGAAAACTGATTGGAGAAATGACGTGACCACCTCAGCAGTGACATTAGAGGAAAAGGCTACCTCTGGCCACTTACTATGATAATCCACCAAACAAATGGCAAAGCGACAGTCAGAAGGTCCTCTGTCAAAAGGTCCAACGATATCAATCGCCAGTTTCTGCCATGGCTCAGATGGCAAGCTGACAGGCTGCAGAGGAGCCGGTGCTGTTTTAGCCGATTTGTCATTCAGTTGGCATGTTAAGCAGGAAGAAACAGCCGACTGCACTTGAGCATCCATCTGAGGCCACCAGAATAATTCATGCAGCCTCTGTTTTGTTTTGACAACACCTTGGTGTGTTTCATGTGCCAGGTTAATCATCTTACAGCGCAACGTAGAAGGAACAAGAAGACGATGTTCACCTCTCCTCACTAGCACACCATCCACACACAGTTCATCCCGAATACCAAAGTAGGGCACCAGAACAGGATCTAGGTCACAGCTTTTTTTCGGCCAGCCCTGCTCAAGTCGTACACGCAGCTGAGTTAATTCTGGACAGGCTTCCGAAGCAGCTTTAAATTCGTCCACAGACAATGTAGGCAGCCCAGTAACGAAAGCAACCATTTCTGGTTCTACAGCAGTATAATTTCCTGTTGGTAATGGCAATCTGGATAGACAATCAGCAGCACAATTAAGACGTCCGGGTCTGTAGATGACATCATATGTGAAGCAAAGCAAGCGTGCCGACCACCGGGCGACCCGCATCTCGGCCCGGCCTATTCCTCTGGTTGCCAATAGTGTAGTGAGTACACAATGATCAGTTCTGAGAGTAAAGTGTCGACCCCACAAATATGGCCTCCACTTCTCTACGGCCCAGACACAAGCCAACGCCTCCTTCTCGACCGTAGAGTATTTCCTTTCAGCTGCAGTAAGGGTTCTAGAAGCAAACGCAACAGTTCTCTCAACACGATCTGGGTGTATTTGTGTCAAACCCCCCCCAGTCCATAGTCAGACGCGTCCATCGACACTATTGTGGGAAGGGAAGGGTCAAACAACGCAAGCACTTGACTTCCAGAAAGCAGCTCTTTCAGTTCTTTGAAGCTGCGTTCAGCAGACACAGTCCATTCAAACTTAGTAGCTGACGCATCTCTAAGTAGTGCACGTAACGGCTCAGCAACAGAAGCAAAGTTCGGCAAAAACTTGCTGTACCATGAAATCAGTCCCAGAAATGAGCGTAAAGAAGCAACATCGTGGGGCGCAGGTGCATCAATGATCGCCGACATATGTTCCTCATCTGGAAAAATTCCATGTTTGGAAATGACATGTCCAAGGAATTTTAAGGATGGCTGGCTGAACGTATCCCAGTTTTAGTTGTAGTCCTGCATCTGACAAGCGCTGCATGACTGAGCGCAGCGTCGCATCGTGACTTTCCTGGGTGGCACCGTACACTATAATGTCATCGAGGTAGTTCCTTACTCCATGTATGCCTTTCAGGACAGTTTCCATCATCTTTTGAAATGCTGATGGCGCAGAAGCAAGGCCATAAGGAACCCGGCAGTATCTGAAGAGACCATCGTGCGTGATAAAAGCTGTGATGTCCCGACAGTCCTCATGTAAGGTAAGCTGATGGTAAGCAGCAGCTAAATCAATTGTAGTAAACACTGACGTACCTCTTAGTTCACTCAAAAGTTCATCCATATGTGGCAGAGGATGGCTGTCAACAATCAGTGCCTTATTGGGCTCACGCAGATCAACACAGAGGCGTATTTTCCCTCCTTTCTTAGTGGTGACAACAATGGGAGAAATCCATGGGGAAGAATCTATTCTCTCAATGATGCCCTTTTGCAGCAATGAGTCCAGTTCTGCAGACACAGCTTGTCTGACAGAAAATGGGAGTCGACGAAGCTTCTATCGAACTGGAGTAGCATCAGGTTTGACTGTAGGCTTATGAACGAAGCCTTTCACGCATCCCACATTAGCATCTGGAACACAGAAAAAGTTTCAGCAACGACTGCACGTAATTCGTCAGGTGCAGTAGCAGTACCAAAGTGAAAAGAACAGTTCAGGGCTCGAATTAAGTCCATGCCCATCAAAGCCTAGCCACCTTCCACAACATAAAAACAAGCGGTGGTTACCTTTTCTTTAAATGAGACGTCAGCATGTAAACACCCCAGTACTGGAATATCTTCTCTCAAGTACGTGACCAGTTTCACTTTAGGAACCGTAAGTGAACAGTCCGAGAAGTGTCGTTTGTACACAGCTGCAGGCAGAATTGACACTGAAGAACCCGTGTCCACTACTAATTCAGTCTCAACATAAGCACCAGTCGACGTTTTAACACGAACATTGCATAAAAGTTTGTTCGCAGACGTATTCACAGTATCAGTCAAAAGCACAACTACATCAGGCACCACTTCCCGAACATCCTTAGAAGAACGGCAAACTTTAGAAAAATGTCCGGTCTTACCACAAGTACGGCATTTAGCTCGAGCGGCTGGGCAATCGGCAGCATTGGCCAGGTGATTTGTAGCTCCGCAACGGTAACATGTGCGATTCACCCGCCGTGTAGTATCAGCCACAGATTTTGCTCCGTTAGAATGTACAGCACGCTTCATCCGACGAAAGGGTTTAGAAGCCACAGCCTGGACTGCACTTGGTGCCGTGAGCATGTCTGAATTCGAGAGCGCTTGTTCCACCTGACACGCAATAACAATAGCGGTGTCCAGGGTCAGTGATGGTTCCAGCAAGAGTCTGTCTCGCACTGCTGGGGCATACGATCGTTCGACAAGCTGATCACGCAGCATTTCACTTTCCATGTCACCATAAGCACATGACGAAGATAATTCTCGCAAAGCAGACAGGAACTGTGAAATTGTCTCATCAGCACGTTGAGAACGCTGGCGAAAGCGATGTCGAGCAACCACAACATTCACCTTCGGAACAAACTGACCCCCCAACGCTGTCATTGCTTCTGCATATGTAGCTCCAGTATCAGGCAGCGTGTAAAACAGCCTCTGGCCTTCAGTACCCAAGCTGTGTAGTAGAATAGCATGTTTTCTAGGATCTGGCCATGCGTCTCCTGTAGCATTAATAGCAAGCAAGTAATTCTCGAACATTTTCCGCCAAGTAGCAAAAGGAATCGCAGGCTCCCCGCTGCATGGCAGAAAAGGTGCAGGCGTAGGCACGGAAACCATCGTCGCCAATTTGTTGTGTCTTGTAGTATTAAGCACGACCAGAATACTCTTTTCACGCTCTTTCTTTTATTACTCTAACACATCACTGCATCTCAGCACATGTCACATGGAATATACACACACTTCTTCTACTCCTCAGCAACACCTTCATACCAAAACATTACACTGCCACCTTGTGGTTAACTAAGAACACCACCGTTTCTTATTGTACAATTACATATTGACTTACATTAATAAAATTAAGCAAGAAATCTGCTTTTTTCTTCGTCAGGAGCAAAAAAGAGAAGATCATACAAGACATGGCTTATTCCCGATATAGTTGAAGTAATTCAGGTTTTAATGTTGGCCTAAAAACATTTTCAGTGATAAATTCATGGCCATCAAGAAACCATGTCTAACATGCTCCTGTATGTTTACAATTTCATACTTATAGGAAAACATTTCCAATAATGACAGTGGTGACAATAGTCCCTTTCACACATACAGTCTTTACTGGTAATTTACTGGTAAATTGCAGTTAACATGTCATGTGTGAACAGAACCTTTCCGGTAAATCAGTGCTCCCAATTTACCAGTAAGACAGGTTGTAAGATTAACGGTAATTTGCCGGTAAGCGCTGTGTGTGAACGAAAAATATAGCATTACCGGCATTTAGATGACGTCAGACCGCGCTGACAGATCGGGCCAATCAGAAAGTTTTTTATACAGGTGACGCGGTTTCCCCCAGACTATTTACGGACGTTTCCACACACATGTTGCTTAAAAGTCAAGCACACCTGAAGTTAACATCCACATTTCTTCACCAAAGTTGTTTAAAACAGCTTACCATCTAATTGCCAAATTGCCGACGTCCTTAGCACACCATCTGTGAAGCCTAATGTGCAAACGCGCAGTTTCCGTTTGACGCCGCCTAACGCAATGTTGTTTGGTCACGAGCAACTTCGCGTCCGTTTGCCTCAGATGTGAAAACAACAAAATACGGACCGTGGATATTAAGTCATAACCCGCCGTTTACAAATACGACACGGACGGAGCTCGCCGGCCGCGCGCCACATGTAACTTCCGCTTTCTCTCCGAGTTTACCGGTATTTTGATACTGATGTGTGAATGATGTCTTACTGGTAAAAAGACGGAACGTCACTGCATGTGTGAACAGCACATTTTTGTATTTACTGGTAAATTCATTCTGGTAAATTCATGGTAATTTACCAGAATTACTGTGTGAAAGAGGCTAATATCAGCAAATTTGACAGGAACTGCCCTGATGCTCATGTGAGAATAGGCTTTTTTATTTTTTTTATTTTTCAAAGTTAATCTTCTTTAGAATTGTGCTTCCTTGTTGTCATAAGGTTGGCAATTCCTTGATCCTTTATCAGCCAGCCCAGAACATTTACAAAATTTAAGTACATGCATAAAACTATTGGTCCAAGTACCTGTACATGTCTCACAGGGAAACTTTTCTTTTTTATCTAGTCTATAGCCTCATGCTTTTTTTAAAGCACACACTTCTTTATGTGTCAGCCTGTAATTAGTGCAATATTTACTTTCTAGATTGTCAGAAACCACAGTGCAGTTTGTGAGGGAAGCACAGAAGAAAGAGAGGAGTGTGCCAGTGAGGAAAAATATATCCAAATGCCAAAATCACTAATGAAGAATCTCTGCTGTGTATACTTGCCTACAGCCTCAGGCATACAACATCCAAAGTGGCTTTGAGTGACTTGTTAGATCTTATCAATCTCCACTGTCCTGATTCAACCAATGGTGTTCCAGATAGCTTATACAAGTTCATGAAATCCTTTCACTGTGACACTTTTGAAGTCCAGTATATTTGCCCATCCTGCCAATTTTTCTTTGGTAATGAAATCCCCACCCACTGTGCTTCATGCAATTGTACCCCAGGGGACATGGAAAACCTAATCAAATCTGGCTCTGTCTTTATTAAGTTATCTATTTCAGATCAGTTAAGAGGTAAATTTCAAGATACAGATTTTTGTGAGTCTTTGAATTACAAATGGTCAAGGACAAAGCACAACTCACAAAATGTTGAAGACATATTTGATGGTACTATGTACAAATCGATTGATGCACTAAATGACCCAAAATTGGCGAATATTTCAGTGTCCTGGAATGTTGATGGTGTTCCAATTTTCAAATCTTCTCCTTTTCATATCTGGCCACTTCAAGTCACAATCAACGAGCTCCCCCCTAATCTGAGGGCAAAGCATGTCATTCTTGGCGGTTTGTGGTTTGGGCCAAAAAAGCCAGAAATGAACTCGTTTCTGCAATCATTTGTTAATGAATTGCGAAGTCTTGAAAACCAAGGGTTACCTTGTCAGTGGAAAGGTGAAAAAACAGTAGTCCATGTATACAGTTTGCTTTGCATTTGTGATTCAGTGGCTCGTTGTGCTGTACAGAATGTCAAGCAATTTAATGGAGAGCATGGTTGTAACTGGTGTTATCAAAAGGGTGAAGTTGTAGAAAAGGGTAACGGGTTTACAAGGGTGTACCCTTTGCAGTCAACAGAGCCAGAGCTGAGATCACACAAAAAACACATTAAAGATGCTCAGCAAGCTGTTGATTCTGGAACATGCATAAATGGTGTAAAAGGTCCATCTCCTCTAATGCTGCTGATGTTTTTTAATATGGTTTCTGGATTTGCATATGATTACATGCATGGCATATTACTTGGTGTTTGTCGCCAGCTGACTACCCTATGGTTTGACTCCAAATACCATACAGAGCCTTGGTACATTGGAAGAGAAATCAAGCAAATTGAAACAAGGTTACTTGCCATTAAACCACCTTCAAGTATAACAAGACCACCCCGTTCAATTTCTTTGCGCAAATATTGGAAAGCTTCGGAATACAGACACTTTCTCTTATTTTACAGCCTTCCCTGTTTGTTCGGCATTTTACCCAGACAATATCTTGACCATTTACTACTTCTAGTGCAGGCTACATACATTCTCCTTCAAGATTCAATTTCCTCCCACGACATTGACAAAGCTGATGGCCTTTTAAAAGCATTTGTGGACCGTTTTGAGTCTCAGTATGGAAAGTGTCATGTGTCTTATAATGTCCACATACTTGTACATGCAGCAGCATCTGTGAAAAATTGGGGTCCTTTATGGAGTCACAGTGCATTCTTATATGAGTCCCAGAATGGACACCTTCAGAAACTCTTTCATGGCACACAAGCTGTACCAGAACAAATTGTTAACATGTTTAACATTTACCCACATGTTCCACGACTCATTGCTGCTGTATTCAATGATAAACAAACACAGCAAAGCAAAAGCTTTGTTGAAAAAATGTTTGGAGGCACCAATATTGTGAGAAAGTGTATTGGTAGTTCTAGTGTGATGTTTCTTGGATGCCCACATGTACGACAGCCAACCCCAAGAGAGGCTCATATCCTTCAAGAGTCAGGTTTTAGTGCAAATAAAGCGTTCAGTTTTTATTCTAGGGCTGTGGTTAATGGCAGGCAAATTCATTCAAAAGGAGCAAAATCTTTATCTAAAAGAATCAACCATGCAGTTCAAACCAAACATGGGTCTATAGCATTAGTATGATCATTTATAGACACAGGCAATGCGCAAGGAGAGGGTCATGCCTTCATTGATGTTATGAAAACAACCAGTAATGACATCAGCAAAGACAGAGAATCAGGGATAACAGCAACAAGCATTTTAAAAGAAAGAGGGATTGACTCAGTTGAACTTATCAAATGCACAGACAAACATTCAACCTGTGTCTACCTCAAGGACCTACCAGGTCTTGCAAATAATTTTTTTGCATTCAACCAAATAGATTGGAGTTGGATTAAAAACAAAATAGCTGCATCTTCATGTTATAAAAGGTAAAAATGTACAGTATACAGACTCATATCTCTTGAATGTTGACATGTCGTGGATGTAGTATTTTATGTTTGCACACTGGCTAAACTGGTTAATATTCTATAATAACTAGAACACACACGAGATACACTGAACTTGTGTTTATTCGGCCATCTTAGAATGAATACACTCTCGCGAGATTACTGGGATCTTGCAGAGAGTACGGTGTCCCTTTTAGAACATGCAATAAGGATGTTACATCTCCCTTCTCAAAAGAAAAACATATCATTGGCTAGACACACATAACATGAACTTGTGCATGAACACATTTACTGACTGTACGATAGAAAGTCTGAAAAAAACAATCTGTAGTAATTAGTTTCATCATTATGATGTAAGCAAATATTGGCATCAGGTAAGTGACGTGACAGTCAGTCAAAATGATTTCACATTGTATTAGAGGTAACAGGTGTCAGGTTTAAAATACTTATGAACCTTAACAAAAATACGACGCACTCAGACCACGAATGGGGTAGTAATACTGCAGGGAGAACCCAGATTGAGATGTCTCATCAGGAAACATTCAACTGTCTCTCAACTTGAGTCTTCCTGCGGGACCGTTTTTATTTAGGTTTTAATCACTGGTTAACTCCCTTCATTCCGAAGGTCGAACCTCACAGATTTTCACAATTGTAACAACATCACACATTTGATAGGATTAAATAGGATTGATTACATTTTACCAAAGCAAGATAGTAACTTGATGATGCAGCTTGATGATGCAGTTACCAAAGGTCATATGATAACAAAAGAACATTGTATGCACTATTTTACCGTGGCAGTACTTCTAAGTAGCTAGTCGGACTTAATATGATTCTAAGCAAATTAGTATATATATATTCATAAATCTAAACCATTGATTATACATTTATAAATGGTAACATAAAACATTCAAATATGTAATAAGAAATACATTTTTTCCAACATTCCCTCCTGTTTATCATTTATAATGTCTTTTTACTTTGGGTTGTAAACTGTTACACAGTATCATCATAGGCTTTAGTAGTTTTTTGAACAAATTTATAGTCTTCTCCATCTGCAATATTACCCAAGAAGTATGCATCAGTAAGTACAGATTGAATCATTTTCTTTGTCATTTTTGACACACATTGTATCACACTAATCAATCGTATACATATCAGCACAAGAGCAGATAGTATTGGAATGAATATTTTCAACAGTTTCTCCCACCAATATCCTCCAAACAACCATTGCGTCATATCCTCAGTTGTAGCATAGTCTTTATCCATGGTGTCGCGCAACTTTGTGAGATTGTTAATGGCCTGTTCAATAATTGCACCGTCGGCATCATTCGCAGGAATAAAACTGCAACAGCTTTCTCCGATAATCCGGCAGACACCTCCGAGGGAGGCGGTCAATTGGTCAAGCACCATACGGTCTTGAAGTTCCATCATACGTAAGGCTGTCAGTTCCTCACGAATGCCTTTCAATGCCGCTCGAGTAGAATTAACAAACTGTTCAAACCTATAATCAAAAGTCTCCATCCGTAGCATGAGCTTTCCAGTCCCCAGCCAAGGGAACAAGGCGAGGCTCACTTTCTGTCCGTTGGTCCATAGTTTGTGGTCGTTGGGGACGTCCGTTCCCCATATGGAATCATGTTTTGTGAAAATGTCTCTCTTACCACGATGTACTTCTGTAGCAGTAATGACAAATGAATGGTCTGTAGGCCGTACCGGGGCACATCTTCCTGTCCACCCGACCGGTAGATAATGGTATATGGTCAGTCCACATAGCCAGACGAAGTTGGTTTGGGGATTAGTCCCCATGGCGTCGGGAGCAGTGAAATATTCGGTACATGTGCTTCCTTTCCTAGCCTCAGACTCGTTAAAATCTCCTTTGTGGTTCGTTGTACAAAGGGTGTACATGATGTGACAGTTCTGCTCCGGAAATCTTCCAAGGTAGCCATTGACAACACCCAATGTTAGATTATTTTCAAAACAGATGAACTTTGTTCTTGGTGAAACATGAATAGGACCATACATTCTAACACTTGCATCTTCTGGCAGGTTCTTAAAAGTCAGTGTGTTTAAATCCACTGGAGGAGGCAGGCGATACTTTAAAGTGGCATTCAGAAGTACTGGTGTATATGCAGATGTCAAGCATTCAGGAAACAAATCGTTGGTATTCAATACCGGTTCAGGTTCCACATGCGGATTCGTTCCTGACTTGGGCATTTTTGAACAAACGTAGCAGTTTGTGTGGTTTCCACTCCGTGCGACGTACTTCGCATAACGATACCACATGTTGATCTCGTAGGGGTTCTGGTAGTTTCCATTCTGTTGATCCATTCCTCTTTCTCGACTACTCCATTCCTCTCCGTTTCTCCTTTTTCTTTCATCGTTCCTCTTCGTCCCACCAGGGTCTGCCTCACACACCAGCATGATTGCTAGGATTACGATGACCATCTTTAAACTGTCAGCCATTTTTCTTCTTTTCTGGATGACTCCTAGTGTCCAGGGATCTGCTGAAATCTTCACTAGGTTTGAAACGGCCTGGCTAAACCCAGGACACCCTCTGGTGCACAGCACTAAAAGTCTGCCCCCTTTTGTAGCCTAGACTTCCCCCTGAGACGGTGAGTCACCCAGAGTCGTCAGTCGCTTGGTGTGGCTGAGATGTATCCACGAAGGTCGTTCTGCAATCTTCACTGCTGTAGGTGTGGTAATGAGGACCTGATAGGGACCGTCCCACTTCGGGCTGGACCAGGTTTTTCGTTTGATGACTTTGATGAAAACGTAATCACCTGGTTTCACAGCTGCTTCCCTTCAGTGTAAATAATGAAAATGACCATTGGCCTGAATTTTTCAGCAAATTTCTTGAAGGCCGCCATCATGTATTTCTGCGAAAACATAAAAACAAAAGAAAAGAAAACAAAAGAGCTCCATGGCCAAAAAACAACTTTGTTTAAACAGATTTGTTAGGAAGTATCTTGTTTTGACTATTCCTAGAAAATAACTAGTTTTGACTCCCATAGAAACTATAGAAACCATTAGGCGACCAAAGCATCACAAGTTAAGCATTTGCTCCCCACCCCATATCTTCATTATGAGGTGGCCCCCTCGTCACTAAAATACAAAGATCTTCTCATGACTCTAATTCCGCATCGCCTGTCTTATTTTGGGGAGTATAATGAATGAATGAATGTTAATTAAAAAATAAAATGTTATATAAAATAGTGTTATAAAAATAACTTTTATATTAAAACCATTTGCCCCGGCACAGTATTATGTTGTCGTATTAGCCATAAAGGAAGCAAAGCTTTTCTTTGTGGGGAAAAACTTTACACCAAATGAAAAAAATCTATTAGTTAACCATCTTAATAACCCTTGTTTTAGATGAAAGGTTATAAAGTCATACTGCAATTCACAAACATCCCTGGGGTGTTCTGCTTAGAATTGATTGGGGTGCCGATTTTATGTTTTTGAGAATTTGTGCATCCGCAAAAATTTTGTTTGCATGATTCCTAAAACCCCCTCTCCCGCATTAAAGTGTAAACACATTTGAAAAAACGTTTAAGCGTCCAATACTGTGTATCTGTGTGACCAAATAAGGAAAAGGCTTTTGGAGTTACAATTCGATATTAAAATTACTTTTTTCAATCTGTTCTCCTTTCTGGAGCATTGAATTTAAAAATCAGTGAGCTGTGAGTAGTTTGTCACCATAGATGACGCATTTGAACAGTAATTTTCTCTGCCGTTCATGCGGCTGGCAACCGTAGCTGCCTGGTCAGCAAGGGTACTCCCTTTACCTCACTGGTATCTCCCTTCAAGTGGGCTTTTACCGCAATCTGTTCCCGGGACATCTCAGGAAACCTCTCTGCTGCCAACCTGCTCAAGAGTTAAGCACAGCTCCACAGACATAACAAAAAATAATTATAAATGTTAGGTTTTCTGTTTCTAACCAATTCACATGTTTTTCATTTGCCTTTCCCTTTTTGTCCACAAAAGATAAACATCATTGTAACAATCAAATTGGAATTTTTAAGTGACAGATTGTTTAGGTATTGGAATTTTTCATCAACACTTAATGTTTGTATAGTATCTATAGTCACAGTCATGGCTGTTTGGTATTGCTTCAAACAAACCAAGTAATTTAGCTGGATATTTTTTATACAAATGGTACATTTTCTACATATTTTATTTATTATTATTATTATTATTATTATTATTATTTTTTTAAGCAAATATTGAACCCACAGGCAAAGAAATGCTCTTCTATTAACTTTACCATAACCATCAATGTTCTTCTATTAACTTTACCATAATGTGTACAATTCTTAGTGCTCTGCAAATGGCAAATAAAACTTTGAACTTTCATTATAGCCATTATCATTATCTATCAATCAATCAATCAATCCATCAATTTATTTCTAGAGCACAATTAAACACAACTGTCGTTGACCAATATGTTGTACAAAACAAACATAAAACCAATATAGGACGACATAAAACCATAATATCACAATTAAGAGCAGATAAAACACATTACCAAGGAACTGAGGTCGTAAAACATACGCAAAAAAACACATAAAATATTACGATAGGCAAGAGGTAACTAGTCATGTAGCGTAAGCCAACTCAAATAAATACGTTTTCAACTTAGATTTCTTCTCTTTCCTGTTTTGAAAGCTGCTTTCATTTCTAACATTTCCACCAATGACCTACATTCATCTACATTTAATTTCCCTGACCACTGATATTTATTTTTCCACTTCCTACCATACTTCACATTTTCACTTTCTTTACCACACATATACTTCTCATCTCCTTCTAAATCTTCCTTAGCACAAACACTTCAAATAAAAACAAACAAAAAAATTCAACAACAAAAATTCTTTTTTCTATTTCTTCAACTTTTCTTTCCCCGGGGAATTCTAAACACCACCTTCAGTTTGTTTACACAGTGTGCTTACTTCAGCATTTAACTGGTTGGTTGTTTTGAACCTTCAGGGTTTCTCTCCCTGTCGCTGTTTCAGTACACTGGGTAAATTCACAGTATATATATTTTATATACACACCGCAGCATAACACAACAAAACAATTGCTCAGCACATCAAATACAAAAACAGTATCAAACAACAAACAACTGCTTCAGCACATCAAATACAAAAACCGCACAATACACAAAGCATACACTGAATAATAATTTTTTTTTTTTTATACACAAATTGGTAAACTCTTTAGGGCGATCCCCAGGATCCCCTTCAGCTACTGAGGGACTCGAACCCTCAGTTCAGCTGACTGACAGTTATAGGGGGACTCGAACCCGCTCAATTCAACTGTCCAACAGACATTGGGGACTCGAACCCACAATTCTGTTCTTGGGCGACACTGTAGGACTCAAACCAATTCAGCTGTCCCCTTTCTTATGGTAAATAACAAATCAAATTACCAATCAGAAACTCACCCGATTCACTGCGTCTGAGTCGTCTTCTTAGCTTCAGATTCCGTCAATCCTAAGATCACCAGCTGAGGAGACCTAAATGCCGGCCTGGCAAGGAATTTTCACCACCCAGGACTTTCTTCGAATTCCTAGAACTCGGCCGTCGACGGGCTTCGGCATGTCTCCTCCACTGTTGATCACTGGATGTGTTGGAATCCGGCTCGAAGGACCAAAATGTCAGGTTTAAAATACTAATGAACCTTAACAAAAATACGACGCACTCAGACCACGAATGGGGTAGTAATACTGCAGGGAGAACCCAGATTGAGATGTCTCATCAGGAAACATTCAACTGTCTCTCGACTTGAGTCTTCCTGCGGGACTGTTTTTATTTAGGCTTTAATCACTGGTTCACTCCGTTCATTCCGAAGGTCGAACCTCACAGACTTTCACAATTGTAACAACATCACACATTTGATAGGATTAAATAGGATTGATTACATTTTACCAAAGCAAGATAGTAACTTGATGATGCAGCTTGATGATGCAGTTACCAAAGGTCATATGATAACAAAAGAACATTGTATGCACTATTTTACCGTGGCAGTTCTTCTAAGTAGCTAGTCGGACTTAATATGATTCTAAGCAAATTAGTATATATATATATTCATAAATCTAAACCATTGATTATACATTTATAAATGGTAACATAAAACATTCAAATATGTAATAAGAAATACATTTTTTCCAACAACAGGTAAGTAAACAACATGTAAGTAAACTAATTTCCTTTTGTTGCCCTTTTTTTTATGCGTGCTTTCTACATATCCCTGCTATTTTCTTACAAAAGGCAAGTAATCAAAATACAACAAATAAACATATATATATATTTTTTTTCAGGGCAGCGATCCGCCTACACCCTTTACATTACAAGTCGAGGACTTGTCTTGGCCTGGATATACGGCCAGACCTTGTTGTATAGTTGGGTTGTTGTTGGTTTGCTGGTCGTGGGTGGTCTGCAGGTTCAGGGTGTGGTGATTGTGTGTCGTTGGTGTGTGTGTCTGCATGTTGTGTGTCTTTGGTGCCTTGGATGTCTCTGCTTTCGCGGAGATGCCAGCGGTTCCGTCGGAGGGTCTGTCCATCATCTGTTTGGATGTGGTAGCTCCTGTGTGTTTGTGCATGTTGGGTTACCGTTGCAGGCTTCCATGAGCCATCCTCCTGACGGAAACGAATGTGTGTGCCAATAGGTAGGTGAGGTAGTGGTTTAGTACCCCTGTTGAAGTAGGTTTGTTGGCGGTGTTGGCATGCCTTTCGTCTGTCCTGCACAACTTTCTGAGGTACTACCTGTGGCTGCAGATGTCTGCTAGTCGCTGGAAGTATGGATCGTAGTCGTCGGCTCATCAGAAGTTGGGCAGGTGACTGGTAGTTGTCCACTGGAGTATTTCTATATTCCAACAGAGCTAAGTAGGGGTCTGTGTTTCCAGCTTTTGCCTTGTCCAGGATGCGTTTCGCTGTCTGGACGGTTTTCTCAGCGAGGCCGTTGCTTTGTGGGTAACGCGGACTTGTGGTGGTGTGGGTGAAGTGCCACGCGTTTGCAAAACGACGGAACTCCTCCGAGCTGTAGCATGGTCGGTTGTCGCTGATGACTGTCTCTGCGATGCCGTGACGAGCAAATGCAGACTTGAGTTTGGTGATTACTGCCAACGAGGTGCAGCCTGTAAGCCGCTCCATTTCAAAGAATCTGCTATAATAGTCCACAATGACAATGAAGTTTTGTGTGTCCCATGTGAAGAGGTCTGTGCCTACTACTTGCCATGGTCTCTCAGGTATGTCATGTGACCACAGGGGTTCTTTGGAGTTGGCCTCACGTCGCTCCTGGCGTATTTTGCATTGTTCTACGGTCGCTTCTATCTGCTTGCCCATCCCGGGCCAGAACAGAAGGTCTCGCGCTCTGTGCTTGCTTTTCTCCACGCCCATGTGCCCTGCATGTATGCGCTGGATCATGTCTCCTCTAAGGCTCTGGGGGACTATGATTTTCTCACCTTTGAACAGTATTCCTTCCATCTCGGAAATCTTGTCTCGGTGATTCCAGTATTCCTGGATGTTAGGCGGGCATTTCCTTCTTTCGTCAGGCCATCCGTTCTGTGTTGCTCTTCTGAGATTAGTGAGCTGTATATCTTGAGCTGTCGCGTCTTTGATCTCCATCAGCTTGTTGTCACTCACTGGAATGGTACTAATGAGTGTATGTACCTGTGCTTCCATGCTCTCCATAAGGCTGCTGTCTTGGTGCTCAATAGATTTCCGTGACAAAGTGTCGGCCACTGGGATGTCCTTTCCGGGGCGGTGGATGATGTTGATGTTGTACTTTTGTAGCTGTAGTATCATCCTCTGTAGCCGCGGTGGTGCTGCAGCCAACGGTTTCCGGATGATTGCTTCTAGGGGCTTGTGGTCGGATTCTACGATCACTTTCCGGCCGTACATGTATTCGTGGAAGCGCTTACATCCAAATAAAACTGCGTACAGTTCCTTTTCTATTTGGGCATAGTTCACTTCGGTGCTGTTGAGTGACTTGGATGCATAGGCAATGGGTTTCTCATCTTGGAGCATGACAGCACCGAGGCCACATTTTGAGGCATCTACTTGGAGTCTTAGCTCTTTCTGGGGGTCAAAGTATGCGAGCACAGGGTGGTGTGTTATCAGGTTTTTCGTCTGCGCGAATGCTTTGTCGTGGTTTTTGTCCCATAGGAACTCACTGTCCTGCTTCAGTAGTTGGCGTAGTGGTGCATTAATCTCGGAGAGGCGTGGTGCAAATCTGGCCAAATAGTTAATCATCCCGAGGATGGTTTCTAGCTCCCCTCTACTCGTTGGTAGCTGCATTTCTTGTATTGCTTTCACTTTCGCCGGGTCTGGCTTGACGCCTTCACTCGACAGCGTGTGGCCGAAGTAGCTGACTTCTGAGACACATATTTGGCATTTATCTGGATTAAGCTTCACACCTCTTTCTCTTGTGCGTTTCAGCATGGCCCTGAGGTTGTTGTCATGTTCGAGCTTGGTTTTGCCGAAAACAAGTATGTCGTCGACAATGGCGGCAACCCCTGGAAGGCCTTCATAAGTCTCGTCGACGCGCCTTTGGAATTCATCTTGAGCTGAATTGATTCCGAACGGCAGCCTCAGGAACCGGTATCTGCCGAAGGGGGTGTTACATGTTGTCAACATGGATGACTCTGTACTCAGCTTGATGGCCCAATAGCCTGACCTGGCGTCGAGAATGCTGAAGTACTTTGCTTCGGCAAGCTTTGTGGTGACATCTTCCAGAGTTGGTAAGGGGTAGTGGGGTCTTTGTATCGCCTTATTGAGGTCCCTGGGGTCCAGGCAGACTCTCAGCTTTCCGGTCTGGGGTTTTTCTACGACTACGAGGGCATTGACCCATTCCGTGGGCTCTGTCACTTTGCAGATCACGTTACTCTCTTCCATCTTATCAAGCTCCTTTTTCAATCTGTCTCGCAGAGCGATTGGTACTCGTCGTGGGGGGTATACAACCGGTGTGGCGTACGGGTCGATGTGGAGATTACACTCGCCCGGGAACTCTCCTATGCCCTGGAAGACGTCTGTGTATTCTCTGAGAAGGCTGTCGGTGTCTGTGCATGGCTTCACTTCGTCTTCAGCCACAGCCAATATCAGCTTGATTAGCTTTAGGTCTAGACTGGCTCTCATTCCTAGAATGGGTGGTGCTTTGGTGTCTACTATGTAAAATTCAAGCACGGTGGAGGTGTTTTTGTATTTGCACTTTAAATGACAGGTACCCTTTACTCTCAGGAACTCACCACCATAGCCAGAGATTTTTTGAGTAGCTTTTTTTATGGCTGTGCCACTAAACAGTTTTTCAAATATGTATACAGGAATTGCATTCGTCTGTGCTCCAGTGTCAATTTTAAATTTAATTTTCTGAGTTCCAATTTCAATTTCAGCATACGCTTGTTCATTGCATTTACCTGTGTTTTCAGTTGTGAGTCCATCAATAAAAAGTTCTACCTGTTCATCTTCTGTGTCTTCATCCACAGTGTGTATCACTTTTCTTGTATGGGTGTTTGTGTGTTGCTTTGACTTGCAGACTTTCGCGAAGTGATTTAATTTCCTGCACTTCATGCACTGTTTGCCTTTTGCTGGACAGGCGCCGTCTTTGGTGGTGTGCGGGCCTCCACATCGGTCACATTCACGGTGTGATGTAGCGGATTCTCTCGATCTGGCTTTGTAGCTCGTATGTGCTCTTCTGTGCTCCGGTTTTCGACTTATGGCGTGTACCGTGTCGGTGTTGAGGTCTCTGCCTGCAACCATATCTTTAAGCTGGGCTTGAGCTAGTTCATGAGATCGCGCGATATCGATTGCTTGATCTAGCGTTAAATCCGCGCCGTGGCTAAGCAACTTCTCTCGTACTTGCGGTGAGTTCGTAGCAAACACGATGCGGTCTCGCACCATCTCGTCGCTGTTGGGGTATCCACAGTCTTTAACTAACAGCTTTAGCTCTGTGACAAAGTGTTCAAAAGTTTCCCCATCTCCTTGTGTTTTCTCATGGAAACGATATCTTGCGTAGATCTGGTTGGACTTTGGTGTGAGATATGCAGTGTATTTATCATAGTATGTTTGCAGTTTCTTCGCGTCTTCATCTGTTAGTGTCCATGTGTTGAAAACGTCTCGTCCTTTCTCCCCGATCCATAATAAGAGATAGCTGCATTTTTCTTGTTCACGTTTTTCCCGTAGGGGTCCGGAAAATATTAGCTCGGCGTGCTGCTTGAAACGTCGCCACGCTTCCGGTAAATTAGCTGAATCCCAATCCATCTTGGGTGCTGGAATGCCGAATCTGTCCATATCTAGTTATCAAAGCCTCTACTCTGACACCATGTAGTATTTTATGTTTGCACACTGGCTAAACTGGTTAATATTCTATAATAACTAGAACACACACGAGATACACTGAACTTGTGTTTATTCGGCCATCTTAGAATGAATACACTCTCGCGAGATTACTGGGATCTTGCAGAGAGTACGGTGTCCCTTTTAGGACATGCAATAAGGATGTTACAGTGGATATTTGCATAAATGTATAATTTTGAAATGATTTAGATTTTTTTTTAATAATTGCCTATTTATTCTTACTCTTAATTTTTTTTTAATTTACTTGTTAAGACTCATTGTTTTGTCTCATTGCTGCCAACAGCCAGAGCATAATATATAAAAAAATAGTTCCATGAAATGTACTTGAATCTAATTAAATAAAAATTGTATGAATTAAACTACAGTAACTATCGAGTTTTATTCTCTAGTCTAGACAAAACCTGTAGGTTTTTTATATTTATTTTTTGACTTATTTATTTTTCATTTACAGGGAAAACTCCTGTAAGCAAACATTTTGTTTCTGCGTGAGGTGCACGGCAGTCCTGCAGGACTTTATAATTCCTACAGCACTGCTGTGCAGTACAAGTGAAAAATCCTGCAGGATTTTATAATTCCTGCAGATTTTTAAAAAAATACTGCAGGATTTTATAATTCCTGCAGGACAGCTGTGCAGTACAAGTGAAAAATCCTGCAGGACTTTATAATTCCTACAGGACTGCTGTGCAGTACAAGTGAAAAATCCTGCAGGACTTTATAATTCCTGCAGATTTTTAAAAAAATCCAGCAGGATTTTATAATTCCTGCAGGACTGATGTGCAGTACAAGTGAAAAATCCTGCAGGACTTTATAATTCCTGCAGATTTTTTTAAAAAATCCAGCAGGATTTTATAATTCCTGCAGGACTGATGTGCAGTACAAGTGACAAATCCTGCAGGATTTTATAATTCCTGCAGGACTGATGTGCAGTACAAGTGACAAATCCTGCAGGATTTTATAATTCCTGCAGGATGCCTGCAGAAAAAATGAAAATCCTGCAGGATTCTTGTAGGTTATTTTTGTAAGGGCCCTGTGGGCGTAATCCTGTGTTTTGTTTCAAATGAGACCTTTATTCCCTAAATATGCCGCAAAAAACAGGAGTGACATAAAGTCACCCAACAGCAATGTTAAAGACATGAAAAGGAAAAATATGATTACTGTAAAAAACTGTGTTATTCTATCAAATATTCATTCTGAAATTGTTCCTAAAATACATGTAAAACATTAGCACTGTGCTGTTTAAAAATGAATGTAAACTTGTTTTATATGGAGTATTTAAGATTTGTAATAATTGCATGTTTTTGTTAGTTTGTTCGTTTCAGTTTTTTTGCAATTAAATATCAATAAAAACATTATTTTTAATAGGAATTCGGCAGAAATGATGTCAATAGTTGACAGAAGACACAATAATGATCATTTTACTTAAACACATAAGTATGTTTTGATTTTTTTTATAATCTTCACTCTAAAAAAACAAACAGTGCTATATAGCACCAAAACTGTTGATTTGAATCGTAACCATACACTGTAAAAAATTTCGCCGTAATTTTACGGTAAAGTACTGGCAGCTGGGGTTCCAGCAGTGCACCGTAATTTTACGGTTTCATTACCGTATTCTAAATTACGGCTGTTCTGTAAATTAATAGTAAAATACCGCAAGCATGTTTTAGCTGTGTACCGTAATCCTACGGTTTCATTACCGTATTCTAAATTACGGTTGTTCTTTAAATTTACGGTAAAATACTGGCAGCAGGGTTTCCAGCTGCATACTGTAATCCTATTGTTTAATTACCGTATTCTAAATTGCTGCTTTGTAATTAAATAATAGAATGGCAAAGATAAGATGAGGAACCATAAAATTACCAAATAGGTTTGTGCAAAAATAACCCAGTTTATAGACATATTTAAACAAATTCAAGTTTATTATTATTTTTACACATCAATTTTGAGGTCATTGTAAAAACTTGGAAAAAATGGGCCAGGAACATTCCACAAAGAGTGACTAGCTCTTAACAGGAACAGATCAGGTAGTCTGAAAGACAAACTTAAAAAAACTTTGTAAGCAGTGTGTTAAAAGTAAATTTATTACTCCACGTGGCAGTAATAGTGTGTTAAAGCGATAGTTCCCCCAAAAAGGAAAATTCTCTCATCATTTACTCACGCTCATGTTGTTACAAACTAGAGATGAGCCGGATACTCGGCTGAAACGAGTATCCGGTACGGATAAAGCACTTCTGCCGAGTACGAGTATTATACGAGTAATACGAGTCAATATCTGTGCTCGGATTAAATGAAAATCATCATTGGGTAGCTGATTGTGTCAGCGTTCTGTGATAGGCTAGTAGTAACAGCGCCGCCCCTCCCCTACACAAATACAGATGTATTGTGTTGCTGTGAGTCCCGCAGCTCCGCTCTGCTCATTCACACACAGAAAAGCTCTCTGTCTCTCTCCCTCAGTCACTCGGGTTCACGGTTCTTTTCCATTAATCTTTAGGGTTTCTTCAGCTTTTTCTTCGGGTTGTAACGTTAATACATACTAACCAGCAGAGTTCTGGTAAACGTGGGTTCGTTCAGACGTGAATGCAACTCGCATCGCGTCTCTGCCTGTCGGAGAATTTTTTTCTTTTTTAAACCTTCAGCTGTCTCTAACCAGTAATCAGACACTGAGTGTCTGGCACGTATTTGCTGTTTTTCATACAAAAATAAAGGTATTAAGCTATAATATAAATATTACAAATTAATTTAAACTACACACTCTCTGTCTCTGTCTCTCTCTCTCTCTCTCTCTCTCTCTCTCTCTTGTCAGTTTTTTCTCTCTGACACTTTTTTGCTGTATTTCATAAAAAATAAAGGTAGTAAGTTAAAGTTAGTGTTAAGAGTGTGTTAAGTGTTAAGTGTTAGAGTTTTTTCGTTTTAACCATCAGCTGGCTTTAACCAGTTTTTTTTTACTCTGACACTTTTTGCTGTATTTCATAAAATATAAAGGTAGTAGTGGTATAAATAATAATATTACAAATTAAGCTACACACACAAACAAACACTCTCTCTCTCCCTCTTATGATCAGTGATACAGTAATATAACAATTTCTGATCAACCCATATATTAATTGCATGCTTAAAATAACATACCCGTTAAAGCCCGCCCATTTCAAGACAAAACCCGCCTACTTCCGGGTTAGGCCACACCCACTCCGAGTACAGATACAGATAATTCATATGGTTTACAGATACAGATACAGATACAGATAATGCTGTACTCGCCCATCCCTATTACAAACCTGATTAAATATTTTTGTTTCGATGAACACGAAGGAACATATTTAGAGAAATGTTTTTAGACAAACCGTTCATGAGCCACATTCACTTCCATAGTATTCTTGTTTCCTTCTATGGAAGTGAGTGGGGCTCATGAACGGTTTGTTTACAAACATTACTCAAAATATATTCCTTCGTGAGTGCAGAAGTGAGTACACCCTAAGGGATTCCGGTAATGACGCCATCTTGGACTCAAGAGTAACTGCACAACATACCCATATCAACGAGTGCTCACTACTACCATTACCCAAGAAGACCTTTATTAACCTATTGGAGCCGTGTGGATTAACTCTGTAAAGGATATATGAAGAGTTTGGTTCCAAAACGCAATAAATCCATTTTGACAAATTTTGGTAAAAACGTGTTTTCTATACCAAGAAAGTGACAAGATGAAAACAACTATTTTCTGTTACAAACTTTCACACAGCATCTTTAGGTTATAAAAACATAAAAAATTCAAATCCATAAGTTGATTTTCAAAGATTTATTATAAAAACGGATTATTTTTTCCACAAAATGCAATAAATCCATGACAAGTTTTTATTCAAAATGCTATAAATCTATTGAATCAATAGCCTATATAAATGTGCATTCATCTTTGCCATGTTATATTCATTTAGTTGACTAGTTGTACACACTAATTAAAAATATAAACATTAATGTTATTAATCAAAACACTTACTTTGTCATATTAAGAACCCTGTCATTGCGGTTACTTGACGTCTTCGCTTAACGTCTTTCACAGAGATCAGCTGTAAAATGTTTTTGGTCCTGCTCGATTTTGGTTGACTTTGAGTAAAATTATGGAAAGTTTTTCATAAGATCCTCTGGGGTCAATGTTTTAGAATGAGAAGCTTGATGCTGTCGGGAGAACAAGCACCCGTCTCCCGAGTGCCTCTCGCGGAAATTATTAGATGTTGATGGCTTACGTTTCTTTCTCATCACAGAAAACCATCACAGGTTTATCAATGCAATTAAATTATTATTTTGTTTTGTTTGTTGATCACAAAGTAGTTGAGGAAAACTAGGACTCCGTGTACTCAGCGCGCCGCCATGTTTGTTTACATTGCGTGAAAGGTGCGCTGTGGGATTTATTGCGTTCTGTAAAAAAGGGGGAGTGGCGTTTATCGCATTTTGGGAAAAAAGGGAGAAAAGATGACAGAATAACACAGCGGATATTGGATTTTGCGTAAAATTAAGAATTTACATTTAACTACCGACCTGATATAATGCTGATTTTGGCTGTAACTCATTTTTTTCAAAAATTATCGCATTTTGGAACCAAACTCTTCATATGCACTTTTTTGGGGTTAAAAGTCAGAAAATGTTCCCTGATCCCTGGACATTTACTTAAATAACTCTAGCATCGGCTCGAAGTTAAAGCTATAGTTCATCTTAAAATGATTTTTTTATGCTTATCAGCTTACCCCCAGGCCATCCAAGATGTAGGTGACTTTGTTTCTTCAGTGGAACACAAATGTAGATTTTTGAGTCCAACCGTTTCAGTCTGTCAGTTGTATAATGCAAGTTGATGGTAACAAAATCTGATAGAGAAAAAAAACATGCACAGACAAATCCAAATTAAACCATGTGGCTCATGACAACACATTAATATACTAAGAAATGAAACAATTGGTTTGTGTGAAAAACCGAAGTCTTTATATCATTTTTTTAACCTCAAATGGCCCTTTTCCATTGCATAGTACCCCACGGTTTGGTTTAGTTTGGGTCGGGTCAGCTTACTTTTGGGAGCTTTTCCACTGGGTTTTTTCGTACCACCTCGGTTGGGGTTCCAAGCGACCCGAGCTGATACCAAACGTGACTCGAAAACACTGTAGATCACTGATTGGTCTGAGAGAACCATCACGTCATCGCTATAATGTAAAAGATTAGCTTTACCTCAGTGCTAGATTGCGCTGTCTCAAGCAAACATGTTGTCATCTGCTCTGCTATAATTTCCTAAACTCCCATAAGCCATAACAGTTTTTTCCAGACTTGCAGTTTGTGGCTGAACATTCGCGACGAGCACGTCAGCATTATATATGTTTAAATGCAACTTCAATGAGGCTCAGCGCAGCACCGTCGACTGACGCCACGGGTCGGGTGTTTATACAGAAACTGTCATGTGAGACAGAGGTAGTGATAAACGCGATGTGCAAAATCTATTTGTGGTGGCCAATTTTAATTTTGTGGTGGATTGAGAAATAAATAAATGTATTGGAATGTACAACGACGCTCTCACTTGTATGATGTCACACCAGTAGGCAGCGCAAATATAAAGTCCCGCCTATAATCCCTCCCACTGCAAAGTGATACTAAACTCGATGGAAAAGCTAACCACGCCAAAGTGAGGTGAGCTCACCCGACCCAAACTAAACTAAACCGTTGGGTACTATGCAATGGAAAAGCGCCATAATACAACCCTATCCCAAGAGCAATACGCGCATTCACATTACCTTCTTATTCATCTAATGTTTAATAGCGGGTTGCCACCTACTGTATCGGGTGCACAGCATGACGCTATATGGGGCTCCCGGTACAGTAGGTGGTGGTATACACCTATAAAGTTTCGCAACCTGCTATTAAACATTGCAGTGAGCAAACACATTTCTCATAATGATGACGACTCACCTGCAGAGTTTTTTGTGGATCTAGTCTCAAATAAGCCATATGACATGGAGTGCCGGGCAGAAGCTTCACTACAAGTAGCGAAGCTAGTAGTTTAACTACATATTTCAGTAGCAGTGCAGTAGCTTAGCTGCTTTCTAAATCAAATAGCTTTTAAGTAGCTAAGCTCTTTTTTTTACAAAGTAGTGCGGTAGCTTCCACACAAGCTACAATTTTCCAAACATGTCTGAAGTCGTCCTGAATTTGTGAATAAGCGCGTCATTTTGAATCGACACGGGACATTGTTTTCCTGTATTTTTAAGTTGTGCAGCCTTTATTCATACAAAACATTACCACTCGCATCCTGTGAAGACTCGTGCTCTACCTCTGATTGGGTAATGTCACTGCCATCATCAGTTTGATTAGTTGTTTCATACAGTCAGGGTCAGGTCGGGGCCAATCAGGGTGAAAGGCAGGGCGGGTCTCGTTACTGTGTCTGGAGTTGATTTTAAATGATGGTAGAGGTAGCTCCAGATCCTCGTACACCTCTGAAAGTTTTGGAGCTGTGTTAAGGTATGCAGGGCAAGGTGTTTTTAAATTAAGGCAGCTCACTCATGCATTTTATTCTGGGAGTACACTCTTAAGAAAAATGGTTCTATATAGTACCAAATAAGGGTTCTTCAGCTTGTAACAATAGCAGCACCCTTTCTGGTACTATATAGAACCCTTTTTTAGATGGTTCTATATAGAACCTTGCCTTGAAAAAGTGCTAAATAGAACCTCAGTGGTGCTATAAAGAACCCTTTCATTTATCAGCAGTCAGGAGGATTATTAGGGCCCGAGCACACCGGGGTGCGAGGACCCTATTGTTTTTGCTCGGTTTATTATTATTATTATTATTATTATTATTATTATTATTATTATTATTATTATTATTTATTCTTCTTCTTCTCCAAAGTGAATCGTATTTTTGAGGGGCGAAACATGCTCGAAAACTCATGAAATTTTGCACACATGTCAGAAGTGGCGAAAATTTACATGTGGTATAGGCGCCAAAAGTGGGCGTGTAGAAATGGCTCGATAGCGCCACCTGCAAAATTTCAAGAGAACAGCCCCCCCGCTACGAAAAACGTACAGATACGAAATTTGGTAGGATCATCTATCACCCCAAGACCTACAAAAAAGTCTCTTGGAGCGAAGCTCTAAACCCAACAGGAAGTCCGCCATTTTGAATTTTTGCCTTGATTTTTGTGCAAATTTGGTCATTTCCAGGCTTCATACTTTAACGAACTCCTCCTACAGATTTAATCCGATCATCGTCATATTTGGTCAATCTCATCTAAAGGCCTTTGCGATGTTAAATTGCGGAGATCTTGACTTTTCGTCAGAGGGAGTGTCCGTGGCGGCCTGACAAATTTCTGCATTTTCGCCATGGAACAGGAAGTGGCTCTAACTCAGGCATACAATGTCCAATCTGCCCCACGCTTCATACGTTTGATAAGGGTCTTGGCCTGAACACATTTCAATGCCAATATTCAACTTCACTCATAGCGCCACCTAGAGGTAGGAGGAAATACCATGTTTTACGCTGTGATTTACTGCTCTTAGAGATTTAATAAAATCATCATCATATTTGGTCAGACTGATGTTAAGCCCTTTGCGGTGATAAATTGCAAAGATCTTGACTTTTCGTTGAAGGGCGTGTCCGTGGCAGCCTGGCAAAGTGTGATGTTTCACCATGAAACAGGAAGCTGTTGTAATTCAGACATACATAGTCCGATCTGCCCCCAACTTCACACGTTTCATAAGGGTCCCGGCCTGAACACATCAACATGGCATAATTCAGTATCAGTCATAGCGCCACCTAGAGGCAGCAGGAAATACCACCTTTTATGCTGTGACTTACTGCTCTTAGAGATTTAACCATATCAACATCATATTTCATCAGTCTAATCTCAAGACCTTGTGTGATGATAAATAGCAACGACCTTGACTTTTCGTTAAAGGGCGTGTCCCTTGCGGCCTCGCAAAGTATCGCTAAATGAATCCCATTTTTGACAGCCTAAACGAGCTCAAAAAGTCATGAAACGTTGCACATGTGTCAAAAGTGGCGAATATTTTCATGTGATATAGGCCTCAGAACTTGGGGTGTTAAAATGGCTCTATAGCGCCACCTACAAAAATTCAATAGAGCAGCCCCCCCGCTACGTTAATCGCACAGATACGAAATGCGGTAGGATCATGTATCACCCCAAGACCTAGAAAAAAGTCTCTTGGAGCAAAGCTCTAAACCCCACAGGAAGTCAGCCATTTTGAATTTTCTCTGTAATTTGAGTGCAAATTTTGCCATTTCTGACCTTCGTATTTTAACAAACTCCTCCTATAAATTTAATCAGATAATCATCATATTTGGTGAGTGTCATCTAAAGGGCTTTGCGATGCTAAATTGCGTAGATCTTGACATGTCATTGGAGGGTGTGGCTGTGGCGGCCTGTCAAATTTCTGTGTTTGGCAATGAAACAGGAAGTTGTTCTAAGTCAGGCTTTAAATGTCCAATCTGACCCACGCTTCACATGTTTGATAAGTGTCCTGGCCTGAACACATCAACATGGCAATATTCCATAAAAGTTATAGCGCCACCTGCTGGAAGCAGGAAATGGCATGTTTAACACTGTGATTTACTGCTCATTGAAATGTATTCAGATCATCATCATATTTGGTCAGTCTGAACTTAAGGACTTCACAATGATAAATTGTGAAGATCTTGACATTTCGTCAAAGGGGCGTGTCCGTGGTGGCCTGTCAAAGTTTGATGTTTCGCCATGAGAAAGCTGTTGTAACTCAGACATGCAATGTCCGACCTGTCACAGACATCATACGTTTGACAAGGGTCCTGGCCTCAACACATCAATGTTACAACAATCAATTACAATCATAGCGCCACCTGCTGCATAAAGGAGTAGTGGCACTTCAAAGGTCCTTTGAATATCCACCTATATTTATCCACGGAAATTTCAATCCCCCTGGTTTATTGCTTTACTAAGGCCATAGAGTGGCGGTGCACATGAGTGCGAGGGCCCTTCCATCACTGCTTGCAGTTTTAATTTTTTTATTTGTTTTTTCTTATTTATAGCACTTTATAAGGTTTAAAAGTTTAAAAACAGAATTGCAAGACATCAGAACATACTTTTATTTTCACTTTTTCATTACATGAGGTGTCATACAATAATAAATATGTGCATTAAAATCACAATCAGAATAAATATATTAATTATTATGCAAATATAACAAATCACTACTCAAATAAGATATGGATGTTAAATAACAGCTTCAATATTAAATAAATTAACAATAAAATTTGGCAATTAAAATCATTTTAAATAGACAACAATTACATGAAATCAATAAAATCATGACATCAACATCAAAACATGCAAATGATAATAAATCCTGAATATTAACATATTATTGACATTACATTCAGATGTAAACACTTTAGCACAAACAGATCGATGACATAGAATACAAATGAATGGGATGTTTATAATGCATTATTAACTGTAAAAATAAAAGTCAATAGGATTGTGTCAATCTTTGTAGAATCTCACCAAAAAAGTCCATATTATTTTCTTTACGGGATCATCCAATACTCCAATACTCCATCCAATGTTCTTTGTTTTGTTGCAATGATGCTGAACATTTAGTCAGATAAGAGTAAGATAAGAGATGGTCTGCTATTGTCATGTTGATCTTGAGATGCAGGCTGTGATTAACACAGATCTCCATCACCTGGCTGTTGTCATCATCATACAAGGTTGAGCATCAGGCTGAACAAGATTTGGATCTGTTGGAGATGGGAGAAAGGATAAGACATGTAGACAAAACAAGTTAATATTAGACTGGAGTTTGCTTACATACTGTATGTAAAACATGATTTGACAGAATTTTTAATATGATTCTGCTCAAGATACCTGTTTTGTCAGTAAATAGGTGAATGCTTGGTGAAAGATTTATTTATAAATTGAATTCACTCAATTCACATAAACGTCTCGGTTACATATGTAACCCTCGTTCCCTGAAGGAAGGGAACGGAGACGTCACGTCGTGACTGACGAATTGGGAACCGCTTCGCGGGTGACCTATCTGCTTCGAGAAACCTTTAAAACGCCAATGAACTTGGCATGCAGATAATTGCATCTGCCGGCGCCGCCCCGCCGCACAGGTATTTAATGAGCGGCAGGTGCAGTTATCAAATCAGCTATTTTTTGCTGAGAAAGCTGGACAGAAGGAAAGGGTCCGGCCGATATCAGCAGTGGAACAGCAAACTGTGGCGACGGGACGTGACGTCTCCGTTCCCTTCCTTCAGGGAACGAGGGTTACATATGTAACCGAGACGTTCCCTTTCAGTCGGTCACTACGATGTCACGTCGTGACCGACGAATTGGGAATCCCTACCAAAGCGCCACTGAAGCTGACCCTTCCAGTGCCTGCATAAACCCTCCGACTCTCCTCTTTAAGGGAACGGAAATGGGGTTGAAGCAGAGGCCGGTCACTACTTGTTCCTTAACCCACGATAGTGACTAGGCGAACTGGGAAGCGAACTCGTCAGGCGGGACTAAGATCGCTGCGGAAGAAAAACCCTCTAGGGGTCTACCACTAAGGTGATGGATAAAAAGACACGAGGTCTATAAAAATACACTCTCTTAGCAACACTAGAGAGGCGCGGAACGAACTCCGCTAAGGGAAACGTGGTAAATCATAAACTTTCCACGGAAATACTCACAAAGAAACCATTAGGGGGCGCAATGTGGGCGCTAGCCTCACCCAGATAGTCAAGAATACATCTAGTGAGAGGCTGGCAGCCGATGCTCCGCAACATCGGTCACCAAGCGGTGGAAAAGACAAAAAACATTTTTTGTAACGTTTTTGCCTTAATGGCCTTCCATAATGGTGCGGTTTCTGCGCAGCCAAAAAGAAAGGCTCCAAGCCGACACAGGAGCCGTTCCTCGATGTTCTCACTGATCTGACGAGAGAACTCGAGAGGATACCGGCTCAACACGAACACTGTAGAATCTAGTGAACGTATTAGGTGTCACCCAGCCAGCAGCTCTACAAATATCTGAAAGCGAGGAACCACGAGCCAAAGCCCAAGATGAAGCCACGCTTCTGGTTGAATGGGCTCTCAAACCAAAAGGGCAAGGAATGCCCTGTTTCTCATATTTCAGGGCGATTGTGTCTACAATCCAATGAGACATCCTCTGTAAGTGCACTATATGTTTGAACCTTTATTATGTCATTTTGATTATTCACTTCCGGGTCATGGTATTTCACCGGTTTCACCTGTATAAGTATTTCACTCCATTTCCTGTTTGTTAGTGTGTATTGGAACAGGGGGGAAGTAAGCGGGAAAGCTTACTTTCTGTTGATCGTAAACTTGGACGTCAAACATCGTAGGTTACTGTAAACTTTATTGGTCTATTTTAATGTGACTTCATCATCAGTTAAAAGTATGTCTATCTTTAGTGTTTTGCATCATCGTATGCGTTTTGTTTATGAGTTTCTTGTTTTCGTTTGTTTGTATACATGAATGTCTCTAAAATAAATATCATCAAAGAACAACTGGAACGCGTCAGCAAATGCTTCTTCTCGATACTTCGCCCCTGAGTGGTTATTGGTTGCCGCTATATATAAGTCAACAGAAAAGGCTCGGTTTGGAAGTTTGGACGCAATTGGAAATGGCTTCATCTGCTCACCTGTGTTTGTATAAGAAGACTCATCACCACACATACTTGTCGCACGAAAACGGCAATTGAGGTATGTCAGCGATTTCAATTATTTGAAAGCTGTGTTTGTTGTTGCTGTGGAAGACGCTGCTATATGCTACTGCTACATGCTGTTGCTACGTTGGATTGGAATTGGATTTGAGGCGCGTTTGCTTATAAGCTCATGATTGTGGATGTTGCTCTGTGTACGCGAAGACAGCGCTGTTTGGAATTGAGTTCACTCCGTTGTTGTGTTGATGAACTATATGGAGCAAGACGCTAATAGCAGCGAGCAAGACGCCGATGGGGGCGTGCAAAATGCTAATGGCAGCGACCAAGACGCTGATGGTGGCAAACGAGAGCGTAAGCTCACGGCTAAGGCTTTGTTGGCAAAAATTGAATCGCTACAAAAGGATCGGAAGATTAAAGTGAACAAAGTGAAAGGTATGATTGGAATCATGATGGAACTGATGAAATGTGATGAAAATGCGTCTCAATTGAGTTCAATGTTGGGAAGTATGAAACTGACTATGTCTGAAGCTATTGTGTCACACAAATGTTTACTTCCTCTTGTACCTCTGGATGAATTGAGCAAACAAAATGAATGGTTTGATGCCATCTGTACCCGTTATCATGGTTTTGTGGAGGATTTGGAATTATGGCTCTTTGAAGCTAAAAATGCAAAGGCTTTTAACCCTCATGAACCAGTCATCGTATCACAAATGACATGTATACCAGAGTTATCTACTTCTGTTGTTGCTACAGCATGTAATATTCAACACAAGCCTGTACAAACTGAGTCTGGTGATTGTAATGACGATGTTCAACCAAGTGACAGTGTTTCAAACACAAGCAAAAAAGGGTCTTCTGGAGTAATGTCCCATGGATCTCGATCCAGCCGCTCTTCTGTGTCATCTACACGTCTTAAAGCTGAAGCAGAATTGGCTGCATTATTAGCCACTCAACAAATGTTACACAGGAAACATGCATTGGAGGAGCAGGAAGAGCAACTGAGGAAAACAAGAGAAAATCTGGAGTTGGAAACCAAACTGGCTGAGTCAATGGCTAAATTAAAGGTGTATCAAAATGCAAAACTAGGATCATATACCTCTGCTAATAGAATTAAATCCAGTTCTCGTCATATTAATGTGGAAGCATTGATTCCTTCAGATACTGAGCCATTTGTATCACAAACTTTGACTGCTTATGGAACATCTCAAGCTCATGCTGCACAGGGGATCTCAGCTCATGCTGCACAAGGCATCTCAACACATGCTGCACAAGGCATCTCAGCTCATGCTGCACAAGGCATCTCAGCTCATGCTGCACAAGGCATCTCAGCTCATGCTGCACAAGGCATCTCAGCTCATGCTGCACAGGGGATCTCAGCTCAAGTACAACAACCATCAATCAGACCTAAAATACAACATTCTCAAATTCCTGCATCTAGCGTGTCATTATTGGGCAATCAGAATACTGGAAATGGAACTGGTAATGGAACGAGTGTTCAAAATGATCTCAGTTACATGAATATGCTACAGCTTATTGATAAGCAGAATGAAATAACTACCTTGTTGGTTAAACAGAATACCCTATCTTCACTTCCACCTAGAGAAATACCTTACTTTGATGGAGATCCATTACGCTTTCATGAATTCTTACGCTCATTTGAGGAAGTGGTGGAAAAAAAGGGCACATAGCCCAGGTGACTGCTTGCATTTTTTGGAACAATATACAAGAGGGCAGCCCAAAGAAATCGTTCGAAGTTGCCAACACATGACTCCACTACAAGGCTATTTGAAGGCAAAAGCTTTACTCAAGGAGAATTTTGGAGATGAGGTGAAAATAGCTGCTTCTTACATGAACAAAGCTCTTTCATGGAAAGTGATTAAATTTGAAGATGCAAAGGCTCTGCAAGAATATGCTCTCTTCCTAAGGAGTTGTTGCAATGCTATGCAAAGTATGAATTACATGAATGAGTTAAACCTCACTTCCAACATGCAGATCATTCTCTCAAAACTTCCATACAAATACAGAGATAAATGGAGAATTGTTGCATACGAGTTAAAGGAACGTAACAACAGTCAGACTACCTTTGTTGATATTGTCAATTTTATTGAGAAACATGTGAAAATCCTTTCAGATCCTGTGTTTGGGAATATACAGGATACACCCTCCACAGGAACTAACAAAGTGAATGCAAGAATGACTCAGCAGAAGTCCAGAAGTAGTTTTGGTACCACAATTTCTTCCATGTCTGATGTAAAGGAGCACAGTAAGACAGTAACCAACAACAAATGTATCTTTTGTGATGGAGAACATGCATTGAGTGTTTGTCATAAACTTTCAAAGAAAGGGCACAGAGAAAAGATGAACTTCCTGAAAGTTAAAGGAATATGCTTTGGTTGTTTACAGACTGGACATATCAGCAGAGATTGCAAGAAGAGAAGAACTTGCACTGTATGTAATCTTAATCATCCAGATCTTCTTCACATATTCCCACGTGAAAGGTCAGATACTTCATACAAGCAATCTGAATTGAAAACTGCTATTGGTAGTGCTATGATTTCCCTACAGTCCAATGCTCATACTGGGGCTGGTACAGACTGCTGTGCATTATCCATTGTTCCTGTGTGTGTCAAGTCAAAAAAGGGAAATAATGTTGTGAAAACTTACGCTTTTCTGGATTCAGGCAGCTCTGCTTCATTTTGTACCGAAAGTTTAATGAATAAGCTCAATCTACCTGGGAAAAAAGTGAATATTCTTCTCAGAACCATAAGTCAAGACAAATCAGTCAGCAGTTATGTCCTGAATGATTTGGAAGTGTCTGGGTTGAATCAGGAACGTTATTGTTTAATACCTGAGGTATATACTCAAGATGCTATGCCTGTAACCACAGCTAATATAGCTTCACAAAATGATCTTCAGTCTTGGCCAAATTTGTGTCACCTCAACTTACCTGCAATAGACTCTGATGTTGAACTCTTGATTGGAGCCAATGTTCCACAGGCATTAGAACCTTGGCAGATCATAAGAAGTCAGAATAATGGTCCTTATGCAATAAAAACTATGTTTGGCTGGACGATTAATGGACCACTTAAAGGAACGGTCACAAATGAAGATGCTATGAATCGATCTCCTGTAATGGTGAATAGGATTTCGGTGCTGAAATTGGAAGAACTGTGGAAGCAACAGTTTAAGGCAGATTTTCCTGAGACAGCTCATGATGAACAGATTGGATCATCGAGGGAAGATCAACAATTTGTGGATTTTGTGTCCCGTTCAGCAAAACTCATTGATGGTCACTATCACATTGGACTGCCATTCAGAAACACTGATGTAATCATGCCAATGAATCGTAAAGTTGTGGAGCAGCGTGCTGTACATCTGCAAAGAAGGTTCAATGTGAGTTCTACCTTTCATGCAAACTACACCACCTTCATGGAAGATGTCATTGGTAAGGGTTATGCAGAAAGAGTACCCATGGCTGAGTTGGAAAGATGTGATGGACATCTTTGGTATATACCACATCATGGTGTATACCATCCTAAAAAACACAAAATAAGGGTTGTGTTTGATTGCGGCGCTTCTTATCAAGGTACATCTTTGAACAGTAATCTCTTACATGGCCCTGATTTAACCAGTTCACTAGTTAGTGTACTTGTACGATTCAGACTAGAAACTGTTGCCCTGATGGCCGACATTGAGTCTATGTTTCATCAGGTGAAAGTCCACCCAGAAGATCGTGATCTTTTAAGGTTTCTTTGGTGGCCTGAAGGTAACATGAACAACAGTTTGGAGGAATACAGAATGGTGGTACATTTATTTGGTGCTACATCTTCACCAAGTTGCTCAAACTTTGCATTAAGGAAATGTGCAACAGATCAAAAGGACCTATATGATGACAAGACAAAGGACGTTGTGTTTAATAGCTTCTATGTGGATGACTGTCTCGTCTCTGTAACATCTGAATCTGATGCCATACATCTGTACAGGAACCTCACTGATATGTGTGCCAATGGAGGATTTCACTTAACTAAGTGGATGAGTAACAGTCGTGCCGTATTGAGTGCCATACCTGAAAAGGACAGAGAGAACAAGGTAAAGGACCTGGATTTAGATCACGATGTATTCCCACTAGAAAGAGCCCTGGGAGTACAATGGTGTGCTGAGTCAGACGCCTTTCAATTTAAGGTGGTAGTCCGTGAACGACCTTTTACCAGAAGAGGAATTCTTTCTGTCGTTAGTTCCATCTATGACCCTCTAGGATTCCTCTCACCTGTGATTCTATCTGCAAAAATAATCCTACAAGATCTATGCAGAAAAGAAATTGGATGGGATGATGTTATTCCTGAAGACTATATACAACGTTGGAGGAAGTGGCTAGATGACCTGCATCATTTGGAAAGTTTCAAAGTCAAAAGGTGTATAAAACCTGATGGATTTGGTGAAGTAACATCTGCTCAAATGCACCACTTTTCAGACGCAAGTGAACAAGGATTCGGTGTGGTGTCTTACCTGTTGATTCACAACGCCAATAATTTGACAAATTCAACTCTTCTAGCAAGCAAGGCAAGAGTTACGCCGTTGAAATCCACTACGATTCCTCGCTTGGAGCTTACAGCTGCCACACTTGCTAGTCGCATTAACAACATATGGATGAGAGAGCTTAAGATGCCCTTTCAGGAATCAGTCTTCTGGACAGATAGTACTTCGGTTCTTAAGTACTTACGGAATACGACCACAAGATTCAAGTGCTTTGTGTCTAACAGAGTGTCTGAAATTCTGAAGAACTCTGACATATCACAATGGAAATATGTGAATTCATTGAGTAATCCAGCGGATTTAACATCAAGAGGAGTAAAGGTGGATTCATTTCTACAAAATAGTATGTGGCTTACTGGTCCTACATTTCTTGTCCAGCCACAAGAAGAATGGCCAGTAGATCCTACATGTCAAGATGTAATGATGGCTAATGATCCTGAAGTGAAAGTAAGTGTCTTGGTAAACAGGATAGAAGTCAAGGAAGAATCAGACTCCTTATTACACTTCTTTAATTACTTTTCTTCTTGGATGCGACTGAAAAAGGCTGTTGCATGGATTCTTCGCTTAAAGACAATACTGTTGGATTGTGTCAGAAAGCGGAAACAGCCACAGGCCGTGGATCCATCTCAGCAGATGACAACTGTTGATAAAGGAATACAAAAGTTAACATCTATTGGACACAAGGACCTGCTTACATTGGAGGAGTTGGAAAAATCAGAAATTGAAATTATACGACTGTGTCAAGAGTGGAAATTTTCTAATGATTTACAAGTCTTAACACCTAATCATCTTCTCCTATTAAAGACAAATTTGACATTACCTCCTGGAATCTTCACAAAAGAGGACTTGTATACACATAGAAGATGGCGTCAAGTTCAATACATGTCAAATCTCTTCTGGAAGCGATGGATAACCGATTACCTACCTCTACTACAGGAACGACAGAAGTGGATTGTTAAAACGCGCAACTTTCAGTTGGGAGATGTTGTGCTTGTAGTGGACAACAATGCACCAAGGAGCTCCTGGAATATGGGTAGAATTGTGGACACCATAAAGGACAAAAAAGGATTTGTACGACAAGTCAAAATCAAGACTAAGAGTTCCCTCTTAACTAGACCAATTACAAAAATTATTTGTCTTCTTGAAGCTGAGGAACATCATGAATCTACGGACTAACTTCTTATAGTGACATTTGAGAGCTCTCAACGGACATGACACAATTCTTACATTATTGAGGACAGACTTTGTATCTACAAAGATGAACTAAACAGACTTTTATTGAAAAAAGAAAAAGAAAAAAAAATTCAATGAAAATGTATGTGCCATACTGCAGTGTAAATGTTTATATTTATTCTTAATTATATTTGATGATTATTACAGATGTATTGTGTAATAATCAGGGGCTGGAATGTAAGTGCACTATATGTTTGAACCTTTATTTTGTCATTTTGAGTATTCACTTCCGGGTCATGGTATTTCACCGGTTTCACCTGTATAAGTATTTCACTCCATTTCCTGTTTGTTAGTGTGTATTGGAACAGGGGGGAAGTAAGCGGGAAAGCTTACTTTCTGTTGATCGTAAACTTGGACGTCAAACATCGTAGGTTACTGTAAACTTTATTGGTCTATTTTAATGTGACTTCATCATCAGTTAAAAGTATGTCTATCTTTAGTGTTTTGCATCATCGTATGCGTTTTGTTTATGAGTTTCTTGTTTTCGTTTGTTTGTATACATGAATGTCTCTAAAATAAATATCATCAAAGAACAACTGGAACGCGTCAGCAAATGCTTCTTCTCGATACTTCGCCCCTGAGTGGTTATTGGTTGCCGCTATATCCTCTGTTTAGTGACAGCTTTCCCTTTCTGCTGACCACCGTAACAGACAAAGAGCTGTTCTGAGGTCCGAAAGCTTTGAGTGCGATCCACATACACACGTAGTGCATGTACAGAACATAACAAAGCCATAGCTGGGTCTGCCTCCGAAGGCAGCGCTTAAAAAGTCCACCACCTGATCTCTAAAGGGAGTGGTGGGAACTTTAGGCACGTAGCCCGGCCGGGGTCTCAGTTTAACGCTGGATTCAGCCGGCCCGAACTGAAGGCACGAATCGTTGACCAAAAATGCATGAAAATCCCCTATCCTTTTAATAGAAGCCAATGCGAGGAGCGTCAAAGTTTTCATAGTGAGAAACTTGACGCTCACCGTCAGCAGAGGCTCGAAAGGGCAGTGCTGAACTTTCAGCACCATGGACAAGTCCCAAGGAGGAATAGAGGGAGGCGCGAAGGATTCAGCCTCCGTGCCCCTCTTAAAAACCTTATGACCAGATCGTGCTGACCCACAGATCTACCGTCTATGGGTGCGTGATGCGCGGATATTGCCGCGATATCTACTTTAATAGTAGATGGTGACAGCCTCTTCTCCAAGCGGTGCTGGAGATATGAAAGCACAATACTGATCGAGCATTCTCGGGGGTCCTCTCGCTGAGAGGTACACCAAACAACAAACAGGTTCCATTTCAGCGTATACGCCTGTCTCATAGACGGTGCTCACGCTGCAGCGATGGTGTTAGATACCGCCTGGGGTAAACCACCTAAAACCTCCGCGCCCCGTCCAAAGACCACACATGGGGGTTCCACAGATCGGGGCGAGGGTGCCATAATGTGCCAAGGAGTCAGCCAGGGAGGGACTGTCGCGAGGAGAGTGAACTCTGTAAAACCAATTCCTAGTTGTCCGGTACGGCGCAACTAATAGAATGCGCTCCTCGTCCTCCCTGACTTTGCACAGTGTCTGCGCAATAAAGCTTACTGGGGAAAACCCCGCGGCCAGCTGTGTGCCAGTGCAACCCATCCTCACCCCATGTCGTCAAAATTTGACGACACTTGACCATTCGTCAATATGTGACGGGGAGGGTATACCTTTCGCGTCATTTTTTGACGAACTGGGGACTTCAATACTATTACATCCGTTGCATTCTCTTTCCTATTTTCTTACCATTTTCGCGTCGGTTTAGGGTTAGATTTACATAATGACATCCCTACCCAAACCTAACTCTAACCCCAACGCCAGGTGACAACTGTCGTACCTAACTCTAACCCCAACGCCAGGTGACAACTGTTTAATTTCGCGTACACTGTTTAACCAGTTATGCCGGTCGGGCCACGCTCGCGGGCCCGCACGTCTTTGTTTACAAACATTTACATTCACTATGTAATCTACTGCACAAGAACGGTCTAAATCTTAACAACCAGCATATCATTCGAAAGGTCTAAGGGTTTACTTGTGATATCCGAGCACTATTTTATAAAATAAATGCTGTAGCATTCGCAGTGCATTTATTTGTGCAAGGACTGCAAACGAGAACATAGAAAATCATAACGGGACAACATACCTTTGTTTAAAAATTGCGCGTGAGTCCTAAGTCCATCCGGTCTCATGTTTGAAAATTACTTTTGCCAAGCGTTCCCAGTATGACATCAAATTGCATTAGTAGTCTACAAAAGTAAGAAATCTGAGAAATATTGATATATTCTCCGTTGTTTACGTCCGATTTCTTAGAAGAGAACCATCCGCCATTGTTGCTTTTCAATAAAATATGCACGCAGCGTTGTACAAACGTGTTAAAACCCCATAGAATCGGATACATTAGAGTCTTGCGTTTAAAATGAGTCCATCCATAAACGAAACTTTACTAAAATAAGGCAGTACATAACCAAAATAACAAAACAGTCACGCCCACTGTGGTGACGTCTTCATATGCACAACCTATCTTTTTATCATTCCACAGCCAGCCAATGAGCTTGCAGAAATATTTCGTCATACAGAACATGTAGCCAATAGTCAGACGATTCCATTGATATGCGGGTTGCTTATCTTCTGCGTGAAGTGACGATTATTTCATTCACAACTTGTTGCTGTGTCTGCGTTGTTTGGGCGAGTTGTCATCCAGCATACCTGTCATCCACGGCGAGTCGCGTCTGCTTTGTTTACATTCCCTTGGCTTTTTGCTAGCGGTTTGTTGCGTCTGTTTGCGTTTGCAAATAAATCGTATATCCAGCGTTTGGACATGCATCCTTCAAAGAAGATTTTTTTTCCGGAAGATGTTTTGCACGAGCTCCTTGGAGATGGCGACAGTGACGACGAAAATGTCTTTGAGGACGGAATCAGCGATGACTCTTCTTCAGATGAGGAAGAATCCATTCTAGTTCGGTAAGTTTTTTTTATATATTTCATATCTGCATATCTCTCTGCTTTTACATACCGTAAATAGCGTATACAATATAACTTATGTTGTTAGTGAATGTTGTTATGAGAGGTCATTGTGTAGCAAATAATAAAATAAACTAATATTGTTATTGGGGACAAGTCTCTATGATAACTGTGTTGTATCCGTTTTTTATCAGTTCTGTATGGCTAACAATTATTTTAATCTGCTGTATAGCTAAGTTACATTCAATATTATTGAAAATAAAGTTCACCCAGTGCTGTGTGGCTGACTACTATTTTGATAAGTGATGAATGGTTAGCCTGTTATCAAAATAATGGCTAGCAATTTCTCACCTATCAAAATAATGGCTAGCAATTTCTCACCTATCAAAATAATGGCTAGCAATTTCTCACCTATCAAAATAATGGCTAGCAATTTCTCACCTATCAAAATAATAGGTGAGAAATTGATAACCATTATTTTGATGGTTAGCCATTTCTCACATATCAAAATAATGGTTAGCCATTTCTCAGTTATCAAAATATTCGTCATTCATACAGTACTGGCTGACCCATATTTTCATGAAAGATTGTATAAAGGTTTATTCTATTTTCCCTGTTTCCTGCAGACGGGATTCTGATGATGATAATGATTCAGATATTGACTGGCATCCAGAAACCTCTGAACCACCTAAAAAACAACCCTGCCGGTCAAGATCTCCTTCATCTCCAGGAGCTTCCAACAGTGGCAGAGGAAGAGGCAGAGGAAGAGGCAGAGGACGAGGCAGAGGAAGAGGGAGTACAGGAAGAAGACCAATCACTCCCTCCCATGATGTTTCTCCTGGTGCTTCTACAGAGAGATGGTGTAACATAGATGAGGAGGATGTTTATCAAAAACAACCTGTCTTTAGACCTGCAAGAACTCCAGGACCACAGCTGATATCCACAGCTTCATATAGCCCACTGCAGTTGTTTCAGCTGTTCCTGACAGACTCCATGCTTCAGACAGTGGTGGACAATACAAATGATTATGGAACTAAACATCAAGAGGGCAAGAAGCCATGGAGGAAAATATCTTTGACTGACTTATTCTCATTTCTAGCTGTTATTTTGTACATGGGTCTCAGAAAAGCATCTTCACAGAAAGATTTTTGGAAAAGAACTAAAAACCACAGTCAAGAGTATCCACGGAAAATAATGTCATGCAATAAATTTCAAAAAATTGCCACTACACTGCATCTTAGCAATCCCAAGACTGATGCAGAGAACGATTCAAAGAGAGGAACGCCAGCCTATGACCGCCTCTGCAAACTCAAGCCATTATATCAGGACCTGAGGACTGCATGTAAAACATACCTCCAACCTTACCAGAACATTGCGATTGATGAGAGGATGGTGTCATCAAAGGCAAGAAATGGACTAAAACAGTACATGAAGGACAAGCCAACCAAATGGGGTTACAAGCTATTTGTGCTGGCAGACTCTTTGTGTGCTTACACCTGGGACTTCTTCATATATGAGGGGAAAAAACCTGCATCACAGTGCACGCAGAGCAAAGGGCTTAGTTACGAGTCTGTAATGGCCCTTGTGGATGTAAAGCTGTTGGGAGGTGGCTACAAACTGTTTGTGGACAACTTTTACACAAGTCCAGCACTATTTAGAGACCTCTTCCAAAAGAACATCTGGGCCTGTGGAACTGCGCGGTCTAACAGAGTGGGATACCCAAAGACTTGTGAAAATAAGCTGCCCAGAAATTCTCCACGTGGCACTCAAAGATGGATAAGGAATGGCATCTTGGTGTTTGTTGAGTGGAAGGACACACGGGAAGTACAGATTTGCTCCACCATACACAGAGGTACTAGTGGGGGCACTGTGCGGAGGAGGGTGAAGGCTGCTGATGGCCAATGGAGCAGACTGGATGTTCCAGTTCCAGATGCAGTAGCAGACTACAACAGGTTTGTCTAATTTATTCAATTGTATTGCATAAGTTACTGCATTATTGTGTATGTTTTATGTATTTACTGTCAGGTATGTTTTTGGTTGTAACATGTATGATTTGCTTTTTTTACCAGATACATGGGTGGCGTGGACGTATCTGATGCATTAGTCGGCTATTACACAGTCTCGCAGAAGACCAGAAGGTGGTACCGGACATTTTTTTATCACTTTGTGGATTTGGCTGTTGTGAACGCCTTCATCATTCACTGTCAGATGGCCCTGATGAAACATCAAAAGCCAATGACACAGAAGATCTTTCGAGAGACTCTATTTATGGAACTGGTTGACTTGGTGTCTCAGGATGAAAATGTTCCTCCACCTGCACCTGCACCTTCAAATGGTTTGCACTTGGCAAAGTACATTACTCCAGACAGCACAAAAGGAAGACGTAAGTGCAGACTATGCAAACAAAAGACTCCCGTTATGTGTTCAGCATGTGGGGTGGGACTGTGCTTTCAGCCAAAACGCTCCTGTTACAATGACTGGCATGACCAGGGGAAACACGTGTAATCTGTTGATTAACATTGTGTTTAAATTGTAAATAGTAAATATATATGCTAAAGTTTTGTTTTTTTTTAAAGATTTTTTCAACATAAATATTTAGTGTAAATATGGGCATTTTTATTGTTTTTGTAAAAATAATAAATTCATAAAACATAATTTATTTTGTGTGTATTATTTAAAAAACTGTAAATACTGAAGGTTTACTAGATGTGGTACATCTACATTGCACTATTACATCTTTTTATACCACTTACCATTTGGTGTTTTGAGGCCTCCCAGTAGACATTTTCGAAAATGTGCCACGGTGAAGATCAAAGCTTACAGGAACCTTATTTTTTATCATATCATCTTCAAATTTGAAACATAGATTGGTCAGACATGTGCTCTTAAGACTATGTTGTTTTTGGGTTGGTATGGCACATTTAATACGACATTATTAATAAAATAAAAACATGTTTAATGTTAATATTTTTTTTTCACCTTCAGTGTCTATAACTTTTTGTTTTTTTTACATATCTGAATTCTGATAACTACGAAGTAAAGACACAACTGTCTTCTTTTTAAAGATATCAAAATTGTGTCTGTAGGTCAAAGGGTTTTGGAACTACAGCTGTTTTAGTGTGGGCATGTAAATTTCATGATTTTGCCTGAAAACGGCTGTTAGGATTAACAGGTTAATTTTGCGTAATCTAACCCTAAACCGACGCGAAAATGGTAAGAAAATAGGAAAGAGAATGCAACGGACGTAATAGTATTGAACTCCCCAGTTCGTCAAAAAATGACGCGAAAGGTATACCCTCCCTGTCACATATTGACGAATGGTCAAGTGTCGTTAAATATTGACGACATGGGGTGAGGATGTGTTGGCCAGTGCATCCACGCTGAGTGTTCCTTCGGATAATGAATAAAACAGGCGACAATGGGTTGTCTCTGAAGAAGCAAACAGATCTAACTGCGCTCTGCCGAAACATTTCCAAATCAGCTGAACCGACCGGGGGTGGAGTCGCCACTCGCCAGAGCGCGCTGCTCGTGAGAGCGCGACTGCCGCTGTGTTCAGCGACCCCGACATGTGAATGGCACGAAGAGACCTCAGATACTTCCGACTCCAGAGGAGGAGAGACGGGCGAGATGCGACAGGTGACAAGAGCGCAGACCGCCTTGGCGATAGATATACGCTACAGCCGCAGTGTTGTCGGTGCGCACTACATCTTAAGCATCAAATCACGTTGACGAAACGGACGAGCGCAAGATATACAGTGCACAGCTCGAGGCAATTTATGCTAATGTCGCTGGAATGTCGAACAGACCCCCGAAGCGACGAGCCCGCCGTACGTGGCTGCCCACCCCGTGGTAGAGGCATCTTTGCCAACAATAGCATGCCTGGAAACCTCTCAGTGGCACCCGTACCCTGAGAAACGCTGGGTCTGACCACAGGGTGAAAGTGTGACGGCATCTCGATGTAATTATAATACTGTGAAAGCCGGTGAGCCACGCTCTCCTCGGGACTCGGTCATAAAGCCAACACTGAAGCGGTCTCATATGGAGCAGCCCGAGCGGTGTCACGGCCGCGGCTGCTGTCATATACCCCAGAAGTTTCCAAAATTATTTCAGTGGAACCGCAACCCTGCCTTTAAATGTTGAGGCAAGCCAGAATTGACTGAACACGCGCTTCTATGAGACGTGTTGTTAAATCGACCAAATCCCGTTACTTTCCGAGAAAAGAGATTCTCTGCACGGGGCAAAGTTTACTCTTTCCCCAGTTGGCCTGAAGACCGAGACGAGCGAGGTGTTTAAGTACACGATCTATGTGTGTGCACAGCATCTGACGAAACTGAGCTATTATGAGCCAATACGCCAAAACGCAAACACCACTCTCTCTCTCAGGGGCTGCAGTGCGCCATCCGCAACTTTCATGAAGACACAGGGAGAGAGAGAGAGAGAAAGCCCGAACGGTGAGACATTGTACTGATATGCCCTCCCCTCGAACACAAAGCGGAGAAACGGCCTGTGTTGGGGGAGTATGGAGACATGAAAGTACGCGTCCTTCAGGTTGAAGGCTGCGAACCAATCCTATGGGCGGATGCATTAAAATATGCTCCTCTGCGTAAACATTTTGAACAGCATTCTGTGAATGTGAATTCTGTGAATTCTCGATTCAGTACGCGCAGATCTAGGATCGGACGCAACCCGCCACTCTTCTTGGGTACAATGAAGGGCTGTAAAGCCCCGAATTTATCTCGGCTGGAGGGACCGGCTGGATCGCGTCCTTTCGCCAATAGGACAGCAATATCCGCACGCAGTACGTGCGCATCGACAGCCTTCACCGTGGTGAAGCGAATGCCTGAATATTTGTAAGGTAGCCGGGCAAATTGAATGCGTAACCGAAACGGATCGTGCGTAAAAGCCAACACGACGGGCTGGGAAGCTCTTCCCAGGCCCCCAGATACCGAGCGAGAGGAAATTAACGGCACGATGTGTGTACCCGTGGCGAGCGGAGACGGGGAACTCAACGACGCGTGCTCTTTGGCCGCATTGTGAGATGTTGTGTGTAATGAAACACTCACCCGAAACCGCTGATGGATGCTGAGCAAAGGCTCCTTTGTAGATGTCCCGCTCGATACATCCGCTGGCGAAAGAGGAAGAGGAGAACTTAGGGTTTTGAGCCCGTCCGAAACTCCTATATGCCTCTGGTGATCTGGAGAAAGAAGAGGAATTCGCTCTTTGAGGTTAGTGGGTGCCGATTGAAGTCGGCGGAACACAAAACGAAACCAAGGATTCCCCACCCGGCCCTCCTCCGGGGTGGGGGGGGGAGATGCTTTCACCATCTCCTGAAGAGCGATCCTCTCAATCTTCAGATCGCCCGACTCAGAGCCGTTAAGTTTCATTTTCCACCTCTGTAGCGGGCTGAGTGGGCGGGTGTACTGCTTACGACAGGTTCCTCAGAGCTGCCGGGATGAAGGAACAAAAAAAGCCGTAGCAGGACGCCCTCGGCGAAAAGCAGACCAATATACTGACGTAACGGAGGGGGCAGCTAGGCTCCGACGTGGCATGATGCCTCAGTCTGCTCTAAAGCGGCCGATCATTGTTGGACACTCTCAGCCGCGTCGCCGAAATGGCTGGTCTAAAATAGAACATTAGGACGATTATTAACGACCTACTTAATGCCCGCAAGACACAACCAGAGATGGCGTTCCTGGACCACCGGGGGTGGGCATAGCACGTCCGGGGGCCTGTGGGGTGAACCCAGTCGCACGTAGCGCCAGGTCAGAGTCACACAGGATTCTATAGTTGCCAGACCGTGACCTCACCTGTGCAGATCCTTCAGTGCCTTAGCCTGGCGGACCTGCATCACGCCATGGCGCGCACGGCAGAGGCCGCCTCTCACAAGCCCGTGGGTCTGTGAGGGGAGGGAGGCTGGTCTCTTGGAGCAGCATAACCCTTAGCGGCCCCGCCGTCAGTAGAGGTGAGAGGTGATGGCTGAACGATCGGTTCCAGGAGGAAAACGAGTTTTCCACGACCGTGTCAACCAACATGCACCCCGGGAAGAAAGGCACAGAAGGTTGGGGCTGTTCTTGCAGTCCTGAAGTGCCAATCATCTAGGCGGGACCGTGCGGTGGGGGAGGAGCTCTCCGCTCCATGCAGACCGTCTCCGCGCTCCCGAGCGTACATGGCCGCCACTCGGGGTCGAGCACGGGAGCCCCTACCCAACCCGAAGGCGGGAGTGGGTCCGAGTCGGCGACCGAATAGACGACCCCCTCTCCGATGCTGTGACAGACATAGAATCCTCGTGAGGACTGAAAGAGGATGAGAGCGCGTAGAACACGCGCCACCCGTCTCTTACGGCACCTCTGGCTGTGGATGGGGGTGCTGAGAGTCACTGGACGAACCAGCTAACCGATTCAGCACCGTTTATACGGAGATAAGATTTCCGGAGTTTTGCCACCGCACCTTTAACGGGGCTCCGCAACGGAAAAACGGGGGTGACGTTCCCGGAGGTACGAAACCCGTCTCCGCCATCCAAGAGGTTCATGCTCTCTTAGCCTCAGCATGCACTCTTGCGCACGAGAGAAAACGATCGTGGCCACCCGGGGACCCATACATTTGCCGCATCCAGAAACACGGACGGAAAGACATCTTTAAAAAGACGCTCCCATCTCAGTGCAAGTGAAATGCTGTCTTTAAAAAGACGCAGAACACCGCAATACTCTTTTAGAGGAAATACTCTTTTAATGTGCTGATGTTGATAAAGCACACAGGGGAACGGCTACGCACACACTCAACTAAGAGTGAGAAAAAAGTCAAAAAATTAAAAAGAGAGGTGGAACACCCGCGTGCCTCCGCTGAAATGCCTTTGCCCAACCAAATCGAACACGCAGAGTTCTCCAAAGAGCAGAGAGTAGCTTCTCGTGAGCAGTCAGTCTGCCAGCTTTCGAAGCTAAAAAACTGATTTGATAACTGCACCCGCCGCTCATTAAATACCTGTGTGGCGGGGCGGCGCCGGCAGATGCAATTATCTGCATGCCAAGTTCATTGGCGTTTTAAAGGTTTCTCGAAGCAGATAGGTCACCCGCGAAGCGGTTCCCAATTCGTCGGTCACGACGTGACGTCGTAGTGACCGACTGAAAGGGAACCACTGTTATCAAGCCAATGGCAGACCTCCAGAGCTTCACTCATGATCCACCTACAACAGATAGACAAAAATAATTCTGTTATCACAAGTAAATGTGCCACAAGATCACACACATAATCTCCAAAATGTTTAAACAGTAAATAACTATTATTTTAATGCCAGCATTGAAAGTAACATGCATACATCACCTTTAAAAACAGGATGTGTCTTTCATATCAAGCGGTCATACGCACTGCCTTCACTCCCAGCATAAGCAAGATTACCTCGCATATGAAAACTCTGAAATATCAATAAAAAAACTAAACACATGTTGTACCACATTCTTTTCATAATTAGTTTAATAAACTTAATGTAAAATATACATGTATATGCTTTATAACAAACACTATAACAAATCATTATCCTAAGTCATTGTTAAAGCAGAGTCCCTGAAATATATCATTTAAAACAATATGAAGATTACCTGCTTTAAAGGGAATGAAGCTTACAGTATGTTGACCTGTTATAAAATAAATAAAGTACATCAAAAACACGCAAAACCTCAATTTTGCAAAATGTTTAAACAGTAAATATTATTATTTTAATGCCAGGATTGAAAGTAACATGCATACATCACCTTTAAAAATAGAATGTGTCTATATCAAGTGGTCATACGCACTGCCTTCATTCCCAGTAAGATTACCTCACATACAAAAACTCTGAAATATCAATAAAAAAACGAAACACATGATGTACCACATACTTCTGATAATTAGTTTAATAAACTTAATGTACAATATACATGTACAGTATATGCTTTATAACACTTTAACAAATCATTATCTTAAGTCATTGTTAAAGTAGAGTCTCCTATCATTTAAAACAGTATGAAGCTTACCTGCTTTAAAGTGAATGAAGCTTACAGTATAACGTTTACCTGTTATAAAATAAATAAATTACAATAAGAACACACAAACTTCAATTTTTTAAATGTTTTTAACCGTAAATGATGATTATTTTACTCTCTTACCTGCTTGTGATGTTAATCTGCTGGTTTTTCAGCAGGACTGATGATTCAGGGCTTTTACAGGTGAAAATAATCAAGAGGCAGCTTGAAAATAACTGACTAAATTTAAAATCAAAAAAGGAGGGAAATAAAGAACCCTTTTGCCAAGACAAAGAACCATTTCAGCAAAAAATGGTTCTTCAGTAAGCTATGGTTCTATATAGAACCTTTACCATCGTTTCAGAACCTTTGAAGAACCTTTTTTCTTAAGAGTGTAGAATGAGACCTGTCTTGGAAACCGCCCCATAATGTGAAGTACCTAGGTCTACATTATGCTTTAATTGCCTATAATTATCAAAATTCTAAATGGAAACTGAATAAATAATTACATAATAAAACTGGTTAAAAATAAAAAAGTAGCTTGGATGTAGCAAGCTACTATTGATGTAGCTTAGCTTGCTACATTTCCCAGGGGGGTAGCTTCAGTGTAGTGAAGCTTCATTTAATGTAAAGTAACTGGTAGCTCAGCTCACTACATTTTCCAAGTAGCTTGCCCAGCACTGGTGACATGGAACCGGCATTTGCAGACATACTGTTAGGAAAGGTAAAAACTGAAGTTAATATCAAGTTAGACACCTGCGTCCATATTTATCAAGCTTCTCAAAATGCCATTTTAGGATATAAAAACAAATAAGTTAAAAAATCTCCACTAACGTTAGCTCACGAGCTCAAGTCAATCTAGGCGGGAGCTGAACTAAGCCCACATTGCAATACTTGGAGAAAACTTGCGTTATAATTAATTAAACTATGTTAAATACTTTTAAGAACATGCATAACACAATTTTATAGAAGATATAAAGACAAATAAAAGATCTCATTATCTCATTAGCTCACAGCTGCGCCGAGCTCAGCTCACCCCACTCAGCGCTCGAACGACACGAACCAACGGTCAACATTAAAGAGTAACTAAACCCTAAACCAACTTTTTTTAGTTAAAGATCTGTAAGAATGATGCTTTATTAGCCCTGTTCATTGATTTTAGTAAGTTTTTTGACATTTGTATATAAAGTGTTTCAATACTACAATATATGGTGTAAAAACGTCTTAGTGCTGCCCTCTTCAGGTTGAACGGTGGCCACTGCAGTTGAATTTTCCTATTGGATGTTGGGTCCAAAAAGTAACTCGTGACGTAAGCAGATTCAAGCTCACCACGCCCTTGTTACGATCTCACTACACACAAGTTCGTCCCCTCTATCTCCGTTGGGATCTGCCCACTTTTCTTGCATTTTTCAATATTGCCAGTGGGTGGAGTCAGCCTCTGACCAGGGGTTTAGTTACGCTTTAAGGTTTATCATATATTAGACATATCGAAATATAATGACAACTGAATAAACATCACTGTGAACTAATTTCAATAAAGTAACCACGAATGTAAAGAAACTTACCTCATAATACCACAGAGACACTCGTCTGAGGAGAATAGCGGTTAATCCAGATCTCGCGTCTCCCAGTTTGAATAATCACACAAAGCATTCGAGAGACGGACACGCGCCTAAACGTGCCTCCGCCAATAATAACATAATAAAAGTAAATAAAGATATAAAAGATGAAAGTAAAGTGCTTCTTCCAGTGCTGCTTCCGGGACCGAAATTGCCTGTTTAGAGCCAATTTAATATAGAATATTTATTCAATAAAAACAGAAATATCAATCGACTTTAACTAAAGGTTTCATTATCGTGCAGTGTCCTCAATATTATTTCTACGTAAACGTTCATGCAGATTTTGCCCGGATTATTGAATGAACAGACCTTTTTATGGACATTATTTATGGTTATATTAAAGGAGTTATGCAGTCCAAAACAGATGTTACTGTAGTAAAACCATGTTTTGCCAATCAATAAAGCAAGACAAGATGGTTCATTTTCATGAGGGTCCTCGATTAAAGGTGATGTAGGAACATATCTAAGATTTTAACTGTTCTTTGCTAGATGTTAACTTTGAATTGGAGCAGCCATCTACTGATGACGTTTCAAAAGTATTCAGTCTTTATAATACAAGTCCAGACAGAAAATGCATATTAATAAGTGGCCAACACATACCACTCAGTAATTTCAGTGCAGTTCCTCCCCCGACGCTCACGCAACCATTTACGGCAAGAAACTGTAATTTTATAAAACAGTTCAGTACCGTAAAATTAACGGTAATTTTTTACAGTGTAGAAGAACCGTTTTTAGTGCCATATAGCACCGGTGAAGCACCGGTGAAGAACCGGTGAAGCACCTGTGTAGAACCATAGAGGTGCCATATAGCACCACATTTGGTTCTACATAGCACTATATGGTTCTACACAGGTGCTTCACCTGTGCTATATGGCACTAAAAACGGTTATTCTATGATTACGAGCAAACAACCACTTTTGGTGCTATATAGCACCATTTGTTTTTAGAGTGTTGAAGTGGTCTTATATTTATAATTTGTCTAGTTAAGATTCACAAAAGCAATTTCACCTTGTTTTTATTTTATATTTTATTTTAAACCAATGACCTAATAGGCTATTAATCAACACTGTGAATTTAGGCTTTTAGATTAGACTGGTCTAATGCTGCGTTCCAGGCAGGGCCGGCCCTGGGCATAGGCGGAATAGGCAAATGCTAAGGGCGCCGCCGACCCCTTGGGGCGTCCGTGCGCCCAAATTATTATTTTTTTTAATATATGTGTATAAACATTTAACTATAAATATTTAATTTTGCACAAGAAAACAGCAGTTATTAATGAATTATTAGTAGCATAGTATCTCGGATGATCGTTCTTGTTAAATAGCTCTGTGGCTATACTGCACTGAAGCGGCAGTTTAAAATATAAACCCAGAATTCAGCGAACGTCAAGAACAAGAAAACGAATACAACAATCAGTCAGAGACGCGGAATTTACATAATGTTACAAAGACCATGTTAAAATTTCAATGTTTCTGCACAGAAATACCAACTTGTTCACTTTGTTTGGTATTAATAAGCTGCCCATTGGAGTGCTGGCCGCGGTGCTGAAGACGCGCTCGGACTAACCCACCCAACTAACTCATCTGCGCTTTCCGATAGGTTGCACGTAAGGGGAAAAGTATTCTTTCCCTTGAGAAGAGTTGTGCACTTTTAAACTTTTTTAAATAAATTTCTCTTTACAAAAAACCTTTTTCTATTTAAAAGCTATAATTTCATTATTTTACTAACCCAACTAATGACTCCTCCGCTTTCCAATAGATTGCACGTAAATATCTGTGCATATGTGTACTCTGTCAGAGCACGTCTTCACACCGCGGCGAGCAGTCAGCACTCCAATGTGCAGCTTATTAATACCAGACTAAGTTGGTATTTCTGTCCAGAAACATTTAAATTTGACCATGGTCCGTGTAACGTAATTTAAATCCCGTGTCTCCGTCTGATTGTTGTTTCCGTTTTCTTGTTCTTGACATTCGCTGAATTCTGGGTTTATATTTTAAACTGCCGCTTCAATGCAGTATAGCCACAAAGCTATTTAACAATGAGCACAATCTTCCGAGACACTACAACATGCTACTAATAATTCATTAATAAGAGCTGTTTTCTTGTACAAAATTAAATATTTTAAGTTAAATGTACAGTGTTAAAACATGTAAAAAAGACAAGATTTTAACAATGTCAAGATCAAATGCCTGAGTGACAGGGTGTGTATGTGCGTGCGTGTGTGTTTCCAAAATATGTTTTTAAATAAAGAAAAACAAGACAAAGCTGTTCAGTTTATGAACAAAATGATTGGAACACAATTGTGATTCTGTGATTCTAAAGGGCACCATTGAAATCTTGCCTAGGGCAGCAAATTGGCCAGGGCCGGTGTTCCGACGATCTGTGCTACCTCTCAGAATGAGCTTCCTACACACTCTGCGCATGCGCATTACGTTGAAACACTTGGAAGGCTCTGATCTGAAGTCCCGCCCATAATTTTGAGCTACCTTGCCTCACATGTACAAGTATTTACCAGTATTTACCATATTTGTACACATATATTTAAGCACTTTATTCCTTTTCTCTTTTCTTTGTTGTCTACCTTTTTTAATTTAATTGTTTGCTCTGTGTGTCATGTGTTTACAATGTATAGTTGTACAGTATATTCCTATTTATTCTTGTAGCCTCTTGGCCAGGTCATGTTTGTAAATGAGAAGTGGTTCTCAAACAGTTTACCTGGATAAATAAAGGTATAATAATAAACATCTGGATAACTGTGTAAGTAATAAATCCTGTTGAATTAAAATACTGTTTTCACTGCATAATCGAATCTTTAAAAGTAATTTTTTAATAATCTATGTTTTGTCTGCGAAAAAACGAGGTGTTAGTTACGAGATTGTCGCAAACGGGGTTTACCTTGCCCTGAGGCACGATGTTTAATAAAGCGCTTGAGGTAAACACATTGTGCGGAATTAAATACTATTTTCTTTGCAAAGTTGAACCTTTTCTAGTAAATATGTAATCTCTGCGTTGACATTGACGCCAATTAGCAATCCTTTGTCCAATAACCTGGTTCCAGGCAGGCTTTTAAACCCGTAAGTTACGACTTCAAAACCACGACTCACGACCCTATGCGTGAAAGTGCACTGGAACGGCAGTCAAAGCCGTGACTTCCCACCCGTGAACTCGTACTAGATCGATGTACTCCTAGTTCAGAGTCGTGGTTTTGAACTCGTAAGTTACGGGTTACCGGTTGCCTGGAACGCAGCATAAGTTGCGCTTCTATATCATTTTAGGGATCCCCAAAATCATTTGCTGCTTTATGTGTATCCCAGGTGAAAAAAAAGTGCACTAAAATACACTTTATTTAAGTACACTTAGTACACTTTTCCACAATATACTAAAAGTGCTCTATTTTCGCACACTAATTTTGAACTTAATATACTAAAAAGTAGTATTTAGTACTTCTTAAGATGAACTTAATACCATCTTAGTGTACTCAACTGTGCTATTTTGAGACACCATGAAGTTGAACTAAAATGTATTTTTAACATACTAGGTCTGTATTTAAAAAAAATATATTTAATTATAACTTGAAGTACACTTGAACCCACCTTTAAGCATTTTTAAATATACTTTAAAGTATACTAATGGTATGTAAAAATAATATTCCAAATGTATTCCCAGGTGAAAAAAGTTCACTAAAATACACTATTTAAGTACACTTTCCACATTATACTAAAAGTGCTCTATTTTCGCACACTAATTTTGAACTTAGTATACTAAAAAGTAGTATTTAGTACTTCTTAAGATGAACTTAATACCATCTTAGTGTACTCAACTGTGCTATTTTGAGACACCATGAAGTTGAACTAAAATGTCATTTTAACATACTATGTCTGTATTTTAAAAAATATATTTCATTATAACTTGAAGTACACTTGAACCCACCTTTAAGCATTTTTAAATATACATTAAAGTATACTAATGGTATGTAAAAATAATATTCCAAATGTATTCCTAGGTGAACTTAAGACCATCTTAGTGTACTCAACTGTGCTATTTTGAGACACCATGAAGTTGAACTAAAATGTCATTTTAATATACTAGGTCTGTATTAAAAAAATATCTTTAATTACAACTTGAACCCACCTTTAAACATTTACGAATCTACTTTAAAATATACTAGTAGTATGTTAAAATAATATACCAAATGTATTCCCAGGTGAAAAAGTTCACTAAAATACACTAAGTTCACAACCTTAAGGTACTAAAAGCGCTTTATTTTCGTGCAGTAAATTGTGCTTAATATAGTAAAAAGTAGTATTTAGTACTTGTTAAGACAAACTTAAGACAATCTAAGTGTAGTCAACTGTGCTATTTTCTAAAACTGTATTCAGTTTCAACTTGAAGCACATTTGAAGCCACCTTTTAAACATTTATAAATATAATTTAATAATTTCAAATATAATAATATTACATAAATAATATAGCATACAAAATGAAATAATAATATATTGCCCACACATTTGTATACATAAAATACATCATTTCTAATGTACTGTATGTAACATTTGAATTACAGTACAGTATACTATTAGAATGTTATATGTAGTATTTTACCTGCATGTTTGCCACCAAAACATGTTTTAACTCATTCTAAAATGATACTGTTTCTTCTACAGCCCGACCGATTTATCGTTTTGCCGATTTTATCGGCCGATATGAGCATGTCGCAGATATATCTGTATCGGCGTACAGGCCAGCTGACAGTCTTGCCTGGGCCCGGGACAAGAGAATCTTAGAGGGCCCCCCACCCCTGACTTTTTACGGGTAACAAGACAGTGGGCATAATCAGATTCAGGACCCACGAATATTGCATATTATACATTGTATAAAACATTTAGTTAAAGGTGCAGTGTGTAATTTTTAGAAGGATCTCTTGACAGAAATGCAAAATAATATACAAAACTATATTATCAGGGGTGTATAAAGACCTTTTTATAATGAACCCTTATGTTTTTATTACATTAGAATGAGAAGTTTTTATCTACATACACAGAGGGTCCCCTTACGTGGAGGTCGCCATTTTGTGTCGCCATGTTTCTACAGAAACCTTTAACGAACAAACTTTTTTTACTAAGTTGTCTCTGACGATGACATGTTTTACCGGTGGTGGCTACTGTAGCTTCTCTATGCGTTTCAAAAGCGAGGGGTGAGTGGATTGAGCCGTTGGTTGAAATTTGCAACCTCACCACTAGATGCTTCTAAAATTTACACACTGCACCTTTAAATGTAGCACACTGAAAAAAAATATTCACTGAATTCAATCAATTTTTTAAGATAAGCGGTTGCAATCAATTTATTTAAGCTACATTTAAACAAAAAAGATTAGTAACGTAAAATAAAATATAAAACTTTTGTTTAAATGTAGCTTAAATAAATTGATTGCAACCACTTACCTTAACAAACTGATTAAATTCAATGAATATTTTTTTCAGTGTACTGACACTGTATACTGACACAAAATATCATAATCACGTATGAATTATGAACAGACTATTGGAAATATAAGTAAAACAACTAGCTAATAATATGCCGTGTTTGGACTAAAAATGGAATAAATATTACTCCTCTCTTTAGAAATTTGAAGTAAACATATAAACTCAATCAAAATTTCTCCAAACATGCACGCCTTTGAACCAAAAGCCCAGAGGGATATTATTTTGTAAAGAGCTTTCATGATGAGCATGCATTGCATTTTTCTCAATGAATGCGACTGAGGGTAGAGCCCTGCATTTCAGCCCAAGCCCGACCCGACATTTTTACACCCCTCAGGTCGGGTTTCGGCCAATTTTAACCTCACAGCTGATACGCGGGCGGACCTCGAGCTTATTTAGGCTTCTCCGTCTTTTTATATTTTTCAATTTAATTTAAATAACATTTTGACAGACGATGATTGCAAAACAAACGTAGTAAGACTTTTAACCTATAGCACGAGTCCGCTATAAGCACAGCCAGCCACACATTTACAATGCAGCTGTTGCGTATTTAACAGCAGTACCGCAGCGCACCGGGACTAAAACCTTGGATACTGCGCATAATCTATGCAAACAGCATCCAATACATAATCTATATATGCATAGCGAAGTTGTAAGCAGGTTGCATGTTTATTCGGTTTCATGTTTATTTCGTTTCGTTTTGTAGCTATAGCCCTTTTCATTTTTATATGTCTGCCCCCGTTGCAGCTGCGAGCAGCAGAGCAACCTGCCTCCGCTTTTAAAAAATAGTGTGTGCAGATAATAAACGTTTAAACTAACACTGTGATATGCTGAAAATATATATTTTATGTAGTTGTTATTATAGACAAGTGAAGTGTTGATTTGAGAGTTCAATTCATCAAACATGTCGTCAACTTGCTGTCGGCTGCTAACCGCTTGTTGGAACAAACAAAAATACTCTAAAATGTAAATTAAAAAAAGAAATATAACTATTTTGCCATTTAAAACAAATCTGAACTGCTTTAATTGCTGCAAGAGTAGTACAGCTGTATAAGGAATCTGTGCAAGGAGTTATTTTTTGCTATTTCTGCGGATTTCTTTTGCAAAATCTATGCGGAATTTTGCACAATAATTAAACATGTTTTAAGCACATTAAGCACATTCATTTGAGAGAATGTGCGCTGTGAATATTACAAAACAATAAAATATTTTATAATTACATTTTATTAAAGGATTACCCTGAATTAAACTGGACCAACATGAACCAACAGATAATGAACAATGTGCTGTCACGACCATAGAGTTTTATATAAAATACATATATTACTGTCTACAGTGTAACAGTAAAACGAAAAGGCTTCTCATTATGAATGTAGCCTATATCAAGATAATTTCATCTGTTTAACAATTTATATTTATCTTGTAAACGGATTTGAAATAATAAATAATTGTCGCGTCACTTAGCAATAGAGATCTCATCTCATTATCTTCTCCGCGGTAAGTTTTATTTCAAATTTTAAGTTTTACACATTAAATATTAAATAGTTTGTGCTTTCTCTCATAAAAACCTCACAGCAAATAGCACATACTTCTAAACACACGCGATGCAGTGACTATATCTGCGGTCACAGATTCCTAATGGGGAGAATTAGGAATTCTATTTTCCTCTATTTTCCTCTATAAGGCCTATATTTTCTTCTTTTCTTTTATTTTCTGAGCACCGGACTTGTGCTGAGTCTGACCGGACATTTTGAGCGTACTGAACTTCAAATCAAATGAATAAAATATTTTCTTTATATTTAACAATTATTCCATAGGTTCCAGTTCTGGGCCCCCCTCTGGGCCCACCCCCACCCTGGGCCCGGGACAACAGACCCGTTTGTCCCCCCCTGTCGGCGGGCGTGTCGGCGTATAAGCCGCAGATATGCGCCGATATGAACGTTTGTTACAGAAAACATTAAATGCATTTGAAAGATGTAAGTACTTGTTTGTCCAGCAGAGTGCGCCATACTGGTTGCTAATGGCGACCCAGATCACTCACTGTAGTGACACCAGCCAATCCCCCCACACCCCCTTCACTTCAGTCAGTCAGTCTCTCAGTTCAGGTGGCTGCAGTCACGCAGTGTCTTCTTCACAACATTGTTACACCTGGTATTAAGACGCGCTTTGGTCGATTGGATTATAAATGGACAAGAGAGACGCATTCCCGCTTACATTTGGTGTTTTTAATCCGTCTCTTTGTCGACTTGCGAGTTAAAACGCAAGCGGGAGAAATGACGCGAGATGGAGAAATGACACGTTTAAACTACACGCAGCCGTGCACTTATATAACACTATATGAGATTACTGCTGCTTGTGTTGTTAGTTAACACACTCATTTCAGAGCAATTGATTCAATAAGCTCGCGCAACTCTACACCCTTGCTAAATAAAAGAGGCGGAGCGAAGACGCATTAGTTTTATTAAAGTCTAAAGTTTGCACGGACCCCTGGGTTTGTGTTATAAAAACGTTGTGCACAAGCACAACATTAAACATAGCGTACATTAGTATGTGCTCCGTCAAGCATTGTCTTCGTAACTGTGAGTGGCTAACTAATTTGTGAAGTACACAACTTACTGTAAAGCTAATAATCAATGACTTCATAAGTTTCTCTTTATAACGTTATTCTCGTCAAAACTGCAAATGATGCAAGTTTTATGTATTTTGTTCTCTTTGTGTTTTAAAGTTATTTATAATAAGTCAAGTTTACTGTTTAGTGCACTGATATCCAACTAATTTTGGATAATAAAGTTTATTGTTAACTTCTTGCCTATAGTACATATCTTTGTCACATCAATATAAGTGTTGGATCACCACATTTGTGAGTGATCACCACATTTGTGAGTGATCATTGCATTGCATTGTATTTATTCATAGTATATTATGTTAAAGTATATAGTGTATTCTATGTACAGTACTTTAGTATAATATACTGTAGTATATACTGAACTATAATGTACACATAAAGAATATCGGCCGATATATCGTTATCGGCCTTTTTTTACTCCCTAATATCTGTATCGGCATCGGCCCGAAAAAACGCATATCGGTCGGGCTCTAGTTTCTTCCATCATTAACAACTAATTAAATGTTAAAGAAACAACTAAGTATGTATTTACTGCTATTGAAATGATTTTACAATATAAAACAAAGATCAGTGAAATGCAATGAGCTACTTTTATCAAATTGTGGAACATTTATACATCAATATGAAAAGTACACTATGAATATGCAACCATTGAATATTCATATAATCATAATAATGTAATTCTCTAAACAAAAAGTTACTGGGAAAAATGCAGAAGTGCATTTGAACTAACTCGAGATAAACCTGCAAATGGCTGAACCAAAACACAGAGCAGTTTAAATGTCACGTTTAAGTGGAGGGTCACTTCTTCTTGCCATTCAGACACTGAAGACTTAATCACAAGGTCTGTGAAAAGGAAACAGAATATATACAAAATTAACCAATAACTAATGAACATAGATATGCATTAGAATTTTGTTAACTCCTCAGTTTACCTTTTAAAGCTTTGACTGTGTCCTCATCAAGCTTGACATGAGTGTCCGTTTGATCCGTCACTACATGGCACTCTACAAGTAACATTGAACATACAGTAGGGTTATAGGAGGCTTAACTCACTGACACTGATATAATGCAACCTGTGTGTACAGGATATGCTTTACTTTGATAATTGTGTTTTATTTTAACCAAGGGCATTTTCCATTGACATGTCTATTGTGGTCTTGCTTACAAGAAAAGTTCGCCTCTGTTTAAGGAGATTTAAGGAAATCAGAAGTCATGCCAATGCACTCTATGCACGCTTAACTTCCACGTTTGACTCAAGATTAAGTTTCTGATACAGGAGATGTAAAGCAGAGTGACAGCAGAATCGCTAAAATTTACTCATTTGCTGGATTTACCCAAATTTACAACCTATGATGTGTGAAGAATTGTCCAGATGTGCAAACTGAGAAAGGTCGCAAGTTTTATGTGTCTTATCTATGTAATCATTAAGATATATATAGCTAGCCTGTACTAGCAGTGCTTACATTGTGCTGTTTTTTACAATTCGTCCAGCAGGCTAATCACATTAGTAAAATATTATTGTCTTTGTAATGTTGTCTAAAAGTGTCAGGTAAAATAAGAGAGACAAGTGAGATCTCACTGTTACTGCTATATGAGGAAAAAGCAAAACGAACAGAATTACATATTATGATATGATGCTGATAGTGTAAAATGTGACATTTAGAGTTCTGTTCTGAGTTTTACTGTTTTATTGTGGTATATTCACACCGATTGACAAAACATTTTTACTTGGTTATTTTTGAGTTAGTATCTTGAAACATTAGAGGATGTAAAAAACAAAGCAAAAAAGACTATGGTAAAATTCATAACCACAGATGTTATTTTCAGAGAAGACAAACATACCTTTTAGTCTAGTACTAGCATTGCATTAAAGGGGGGGTTTAATGGTATTTCAAGCATTCTGACTTAGGCTGCGTTCACACGGTACCAAAATACGGTTGTCAAACCCGTATTTGAGTCCTTAAGACGGTTCCGTTCACACGCAGTTCGGTTATTTACGGGTTTGACAACCACATTCTATAACCGACCTCACACCCGTAACTTTTCGGGTTTCACAACCGTATTTACAGAGAATCTGTGCCGTGTGAACGGAATCGCACTGGACAACCAGTTGTCTGTCACGTCATTCGTTGCTCTTTGTGTTAAGATAACGTTACAGTGCATGAAAATGACTGCAAACTACGCAGCAGAATTGCTCCATAAGATTAATGTGATATTTATTATATTACCTTCATAGACGCCACAAACATATTACATTACGCATAAAATTGCGTGCAGCCCAATAAGTGAGATATATAAAGTTTAAACCTTAAAAGTGGACGATTAATATAATGTTAAGTGTATAATAAAAGGGATATATAAAATTAGCTGTTTTTTTACTCACCTTTTATCTTCAGTAGAGCAATAAAGAAGATATTTTGCAAAAAACCCATCTGTGATTCATATAATGCAAGGCAAAAGATGCGTCACTTTGAGAGGTCAAAAACCAGATATATCCAGTACAAAAGTAATCTCCATGACTCCTGGTGACATTTTTTGCTGCTTGTGAAGCAAATCGGTCGGCTTCTGCAGGATATCGAACGTTATTCACAACATTATTAGCGTCCATACAGAACTGTTGCAACATATAAAGTGCGCCTTTTACACTCCCGCTCCCTAGGTGGCGCTAAGAGGCCGGTTTTGCCTGCAGTTGGTAAACCATACTCTCTGCGCCACCTACAGAGCGGGAGTGTAAGCGCACTTCCTATTTGGCTGCGTTAATGGTTTAAATAAAGTTTGATTTCCTGCAAAAACGGATCGATTTGCTTCATAAGTCATTATGATTACTTTTATATTGCATATATCTGCTTTGGTAAAACGTGCAGTTGCTGAAACTGATTTTATGTTCATTCATTTTGGAAATTAAAACTTTAATAAGGAACCACCCTAGTTAATTTTTCTCTGCACAATGGTAAGTGTTACACCAGACAGCTGTTTTTGTTCATTACATAAATAAAGTTTGCCCATTGCATAAATAATACTTTTTTAATATATTCGTCCGTCACTATGGTTACAGGCGCCGCGTGTAACTAGAATACGGGTTTGAGGTCGGTTGCTCGTTCATATAGGCAGTGTTCTATTTGTGTCTTTAATTTGCTGTCTGAACAGGACACTTCCAGCCTCACACCTGTAAGTAAATACGGTTGTCACTCCCGAAATTTTGTCGTGTGAACGCACCCTTATTAACACAGTTATAGAGTTGTTTCCTCATGCTAAACGTAGGCAAAGTGTCAAAAATGCAGTTGGGCGTGTTTCAGAGTATTTCTGTACCGAATGCACTTCGCCAGGGTTCGTACAAGTTTCGGCTATTTTTTTTTCGATTACGGTTCTAACTGACGTTTCAGGGGTTTTCGATACGCATCACTTCTTTATATGGGCTTCCGCCGGAAAACTTCCCCCGGAAAACCCCGCCCAGCCGTCAGTCAGCGGGAGACGCTAGAGCTTGTTAACAGCTTATCACGCCACTCAGCTTTGTTTAATTTCAAAACTCAACAAGGCACAACAAGAAGTGTGTTTTTGGATGTAAGGAGAAGACATCCAGCCTTATGGAAACAATGGATATAGTTTATTATCCGGATTAGCAGCGGAGTTTTGCGTGTGTGTTTGATGCTGTGGATTTTCAGAACCGGGTCATGACGAGTTACACGTGGTAAGTAAGACTTCTGTCTTATGTTGGAAATAGGCGCGTGTATATTATATAAATGACACGAACATGTAGTGAATCATAAGTTAAAACAGTGTTGTATAGTGTTGTATGACTCGTACTCGCTCCTCCCGTGTTATAACTCCTCCTTCTTCATTTTTTCGTACGTTATCGGAAAGATTCGGTAAAGCTAATCTTTCTTTTATAAATCTGATTAAACTAAAGACTCTTCAGAGATATAAAGGATGTCATACTGCTCTATAGGTACTCCAGATTAATATCAGAAATGCAGAAACAGCGTGTGTTACGTGAGCTTTAAAGCGTAACTAAACCCCTGGTCAGAGCCTGACTCCACCCACTGGCAATATTTGAAAAATGCAAGAAAAGTTGGCAGATCCCAACGGAGATAGAGAGGACGAACTAAGCTTGTACCAAGTGTGTGGTGAGATTGTAACAAGGGTGTAGTGAGTTTGAACCTGATTAGTCACGACATATTTTTTGGACCCAACATCCAATAGGAAAATTCAACTGCAGTAGCCACCGATCAACCTGAAGAGGGCAGCACTCAGACGTTTTTACACCATATATTGTAGTATTGAAACACTTTATATCCAAATGTCAAAAAACTTACACTAATAAAGCATCATTCTTACAGATCATTAACTAAAAATAGTTGGTCTAGGGTTTAATTACTCTTTAAACAATAGCATTAGAAAAAGGTAAAAGTGATCTAAATGTTATACGAATACTTTAGAACTAAAAACTTACCACCAAGAATAAGTATTTTTATGGGCCGTATCTTCATCTGTTCATCTCTACTTTGACTTATTAGAAATTCTCGGCTCTGATTGGTCAATTTGAATGCCGCTGTGCTAAAAAAAGACAGGCTGTTATGATTTCTGAAATACAACAAGAGAAACTTTACTCACAAAAAATGTATGTTCCAAAAGCCACACAACATACACGCTTGAAGCTGGGTTCAAATTAAGACATACTGTAATACTAAATGTTCTACTTATTTAATAGTTCACTAAAAAATCTAAAAAGCAAAAATCTGTCATCACTTAACTTACCCTCATGTTCTCTCATTCATCTTCAAACAAAAACCGAGGTACTTTAATGAAATCCAAGAAACGTAACGTTATATTTCCCCTCGATGTCAGATCCACTTGATACTTGAACTAAAAACTGCTCACATTTCAAAAAGTTAATCGCAACAACAATAAAAACATCGCCGAAGTAATCCATGTGAATCGCGTTGTTTCAGCCAAGTCCTCTGATGATCACTATATATAATTTAACAGTTTTAGTTTCAACTTTTAATCCACATTTACCAACGATCACGCACGTTGTGTATCAAACAACTGAATCAGGAAGCCAATGTGACGTACTGAATCCCAAGAACCAATGAGGTTTAGTCACGTCCGTCACGTGTCTTGTTTGAATATAAACACTAACAAATGTATGTGGATTAACTTTGTAAAATTTTTATATAATGCACGTTCAATGATATGATGTTGACATTGCAATGTTAGCCTATTAAAATGAATGTACATGTTTTTTAAAAAATATATGTTTTTTTCTCAACACTAAAACTTCTGTAAAACCTCTAAAACTTCTGTAAAAGTATGCTTGTGTTTAACATATATTTTTTTAAATGTGTAATTTAAGATATATTTTTTCCCAGCGTACCTCTAGTGCTCTTTTTAGAAATATGTTAAATGTATGCTTGAGTTTAGCATACTTTTTTAAAGTGTAATTAAAGATATAATTATTACTAGTGTACCTCTAGTGCACTTTTTAGAAATACATATAAAGTATGCTTGAGTTTAGCATACTTATAAAAAGTGTAATTAAAGAGATATTTATTACTAGTGTACCTCTAGTGCAGTTTTTATAAATACATTAAAAGTATGCTTGAGTTTAGCATACTTTTTAAAAGTGTAATTAAAGATATAATTATTACCAGTGTACCTCTAGTGCAGTTTTTATAAATACATTAAAAGTATGCTTGAGTTTAGCATACTTTTTAAAAGTGTAATTAAAGATATAATTATTACCAGCGTACCTCTAGTGCACTTTTTAGAAATACATTAAAAGTATGTTTGATTTAAGCATACTTATAAAAAGTGTAATTAAAAATATATTTATTACTAGTGTACCTCTAGTGCAGTTTTTATAAATACATTAAAAGTATGCTTGAGTTTAGCATACTTTTTAAAAGTGTAATTAAAGATATAATTATTACCAGCGTACCTCTAGTGCACTTTTTACAAATGCATTAAAAGTATGCTTGAGTTTAGCATACTTATAAAAAGTGTAATTAAAGATATAATTATTACCAGCGTACCTCTAGTGCACTTTTTAGAAATAAATTAAAAGTATGTGTAACCAGGTCAAAAAGAGAACATGTAAACTATAAAAGAATACGTGATTTATCTTATTTAAGCCCTGTGTTATGTGTCCTGTGCATAAAATGTGTATAAATGCCTTTTTTAAATGTGTTGCTGAAATGTTACGCTGGCCCTTTAAGAAACGGGACTGTAATGCTGCTGTGTTTTTTTTGTTTACTTCCTGTGTACAGCGTGGTTCACAACGCAGTTTTAGAGTGCACGTGCAGTGGGGAATATAGCCATCCAACACAAAAACCACAAAATAAGAATACTATAGTGAGATATAGTGAAGCTAAAAGCTTTTGAGTGTTTTATTTTATTTGGATGGCTGTGTATTTTGCTGATTGACGGCGATTTCTGTTGGGATACATCTCGTGTGGTGTGTAAATAGCACGAAATTGATTCTCAAAGAAGCGTAAGTGTTTATATATAATCAGTATATGAAGAGTTTTGAGTATATGAGTATTGAGTTTTGTGTATAATTTTATGTGGACCAGTGATATTGAAACATAGTTATTCTGTTTAATTAAGAGGGGAGAAAGTGCTTCGTAAGCCTTCTGTGTGTTTCCTGGGGAGTGTGAAGCATCAGAGTGAGTGTTGTCTATCTTTAAATAATTTCACAAAAGGGGTTCATGTGTCATGTACATGCATGTTTTATTGAAATGAGTGCAATTATAGTGTTGTTTTAATGTCATGTGTTCCAAATGTAAAAGGAAAGTTCTGTATTCTGTTTCTTTTATATATGCAGAGAAAGAACGAGTCTGTCATATGCTGTGATAGTGTGTGCATGTGTCAGAGGGGTGATAAAAAGTAAGTTTTAGACACTGTATTTTATTTTATTTTCTTTATTAGCTTATTTTGAAGTTATTTACTGTGATGTAACACTGATGTTTAAGTGTAAGAGAAAGTGTTATGTGGTGTAATGATACTTTTAATGTGTGAGCTGTATTAATCACACAAAAAGATGTAACATGTTATGAATGACTGTGTTTTCATGTATTCTCATGTTACTCAAGCAGCCTTATTTAGTCTTCTGTGCATTCAGGTGTTATATTCATGTGTCTGTTTGTTTTCTAAAAAAGGGCTGCTACCGTTGTCTATGTTAGCTAGTTAAACAAAGAGAATTCTGTCTTTTACTAAAAAGAAGGACATACACATTGTGATAAGAGAAGCAAACTTTATTGTTTTATTTTATTTCCACAAACTTTATTTACAAGCTTTACCTTTCCATCTCTACAACTCCAAAGTTTGCAAAATTAACGCTGCTTAACGTGCAGTCTGAAATAAAAGATCCCCGTTTAAATTTTATATCCTGTGTCCGGTGTCATCACTAATCCATTTCCCGGGCTACAGAGATTTTGGTACCAGGAGTGGGGTTTCATAGCTTATTTTGGGGTGACAGTCAGGTAGGAGAGAGAGCAACATAGACAACGGTAGTGGTGGAGGCAGGTCGAGAACCAGTGCCGCGGATGCTGATGATGTGAAGTGTGATGCGCCTGGAGAGCCTGTGGTAAAGTAGAGGTCTGTCTTCTGGCGACGCAGGAGGGCGTTTAATTCAGCGCTGACATCATCAGCAAAGGAGACAACAAGGGATTTCCTGTTCAGGCTGGACTGCATTGACTGTGACTGTTCTGCTACTGACTAACTAAGGTAAAAGCATCATAAGAACATGGATCAGGACGACGATGTGTTGGCTGCTCAGGCTGGAGCCAGCCATGATGAGGACAATGTTGCGGCTGTAGGCCATGGTGATGAAGGTAATCCAGTGACACAACTGCAGTCACAAATTTTGGAACTAGGTCGAAGACACGACCAAGTAATGTCTACCCTTGCTAATATGAGTAATGTGTCAACCAGATCCTATGTGTACATTCCAAGAGAACGTCAAATTGTACCATTTAGTGGTGATCTTTCTAAAGATGGTCAGACTGTAGATGAGTTTATTGATGAGGTTGAACGTGTAATCAGAGTGAGGGGTTTAAACACTGATGATCAAGTAGACTTTATACTTTCTCATTTAAGGGGCTCTGCCTTAGATGAAGTTAAGCTGTGTATGGGGGGGGAAGCAAAACAACCTCAAGACCTTTTTTCATATTTGAGGGGTGCCTTTAGAGAGAAACGTACCACACCACAGTTATTGCATGCTTTTTATGCACGCAGACAATTAGAGGGAGAAGATTTCCGTGACTACTCTCATGCTCTGTCCCAGCTTCTCAATTCTGCTCTTCAGCAGTCGACAAACGTTGTTTCTGACCCACAGCTCACTTTAAGAGACCAGTTTATAGAGGGGGTAAGAGATGCAACCCTGCGTAGAGAGCTGCGTAAGCTGGTTAGAGAAAAGCCTCAGTCCTCTCTGTTCGATGTTCGTGAAGAGGCTATGATGTGGGTTGTGGAAGACCGACCCCGTGGTCCCAATGTTGCAAGGGCTCGAAGCATGGCCAATACAGGTTCTAGGGAAATGCCAGAACAGTCAAACCCAGTCAGCACTACACAAAGTGACATGGCAGTAGCCTTACAAGAGGTAGTAAAAATAATCAGTCAGCAGGGTAAAGCTATTGGTGAACTCACTAATGCAGTACGTGAACTTACCATGCAAAAAGGCAGTTCATATAGCAGCCAAAGTGGGAAGCCAAAATTTAAGCCCAAGTACACAGAGGACGGCCAACCAATCTGCCTAAGATGTGATGGGGTCGGTCACATAGCTAGACAGTGTACCCTACCACGTAATTCCAAAGACCACTCCGCCACCACAGGTTCTACAGTGCAGGGAAACGGGGTCCCTCCATTGCGGTGAGCCGAGCAATGCGAGGAAAGCCTGAAGGCTCAGTAGGCAGCCCGTTAACTAAAGAACGTTTCTTGGAGCGTGCAGTTGGGAGGTGCCCTGAAGTTAACATCCACATTGGTGGTGTTCCAGTTAGATGCCTGCTAGACACAGGAAGTAATGTGAGTACCTTGACGGAAAGCTTCTTCCGAGAACACCTACATGGGGAAGACAAAGACCTTCACTGCACTGCTAAGTGGCTAAAGATAACTGCAGCCAATAAGCTACCCTTGCCATATTTGGGATATGTTGAATTAGACATTGAAGTGATGGGTTTAACTGTACCTGAGTGTGGGTTCCTGATTATTCGCGACGGGGATGCTGCAGATCCAGACTCCTCTCCCTTGGGCATCATAGGCATGAATATCGCTCAGAGGTGCAGACAGCTTGTACTTACAGAGTTCGACACCACCCTTGGAGGAAAGCTTGACTCTGTGTGGCGAGAAGCCTTTCATCGTGTACAGGAAGTTGAAGTAGTCAAACCACTGTCAATAGCGAGAGTAAGTGGCCAAAACAAGACATATGTGCCCGCGTCTTCTGTAGCCACAATTTATGCCAGAGTAAATAAGAGAATTAATGGTCCAGAATCCTGGCTGCTGCTGGAACCGGGGAACATGCCACTACCTGGTGGATTGATTCCCTTGCCTACGTTAGTGTCATCAGGTGATCGGGTGTTTCCAGTTCAAGTGGTAAACTTTTCTGTAGAGGATGTATGGCTGCCCTCAAAAGCTCATCTTGGAATGCTTCACCCCTGTCAGTGTGTTGAGAGTAACCCATGTGAGGTGAGGTTTCACCGCATCACTGTTGACCAGGAAGAGGTGACAATGGAGCAGGAACCTAAGCCAGAGTCTGAGACTGACCTAAAAGATCTGCTACATAGGCTTCATGTAGGAGGCACTCCAGAACAGCAGGAAAAGCTAGGTGCATTACTCATGAAATATGCCGATGTGTTTGCAGCCTGTGATGAAGACCTAGGATACTCAGATCGAGTGAAACATGAGATCCCATTGACAGATGATACTCCTATCTCTCAGCCATACCGCCGCATACCACCTACTCAGTTCGAAGAGGTCAGAGAGCACATCTCTGGGTTACTTAAAAAGGGTGTCATACAAGAAAGCTCCAGTCCCTATGCTTCACCGGTGGTGTTGGTGCGCAAGGCCGATGGAAGTCTGAGGCTGTGCGTGGATTATAGGAGACTAAATGCTAAGACCAAACGCGATGCCTTCCCATTGCCTCGCATTGATGAGAGCCTGGATGCGTTAAGCGGGGCACAGATTTTCTCAACAATAGACCTTGCAAGCGGATACCATCAAGTTGCAGTCCATGAGAAGGACCGCCACAAGACGGCATTCATCACCCCGTTTGGGCTGTATCAATACCGCCGGATGCCCTTCGGGCTTTGCAATGCGCCCGCCACATTTCAGCGCCTCATGCAGGCCATCATGAGTGACTTAGTTTTCCAGATTGTACTTATATACTTGGATGACTTGTTGGTGTATTCATCCACCTTTCATGATCATCTAGCAAGATTGGAAACAGTGTTTAAGAGGCTGAAAGAGACAGGGCTGAAAATAAAAGTGGAGAAGTGTCATTTCCTGCAGTCCGAAGTCAGGTTCCTGGGTCATCAAGTCTCAGCACAAGGCGTGAGTACGGATCCTGACAAAATAAGTGCAGTTCGTGAGTGGCCAGTTCCCAGTACTCTTAAGGAGCTCCGATCGTTTTTGGGCTTTTGTAGTTATTACAGGAGATTCATTAAGGGGTTCTCTCAGGTAGCCGGCCCATTGCATGACGTAGTAAATGTGTGCCTAAAGGAGAAAAGCTCAGTCAAGGTAGCTCAGGTTTATAAAAGCTCGTGGACCTCCCAGTGCCAAAATGCTTTTAAAGAACTCAAAGACAAGCTTACCAGTGCACCAACCCTTGGGTATGCTGACTTTACACTCCCTTTTGTTGTAGAAACAGATGCCAGCAACCTTGGGTTGGGGGCAGTTTTGCACCAGAACCAAAATGGTAGACAAACCGTTATAGCATATGCGAGTAGGAGGCTGAGAGGGGCTGAGAAAAATGATCAAAACTACAGCAGTATGAAGTTGGAGTTGTTAGCACTTAAGTGGGCAGTTACTGAAAAGTTTCGAAGCTACCTACTTGGGTCCAAGTTCACTATCATAACAGACAATAATCCCCTTTGTCACCTCACTACTGCCAAATTAGGTGCTGTTGAACAAAGATGGGCAGCTCAACTGGCAGTTTTCGACTTTAATGTCAAGTACCGCCCAGGACGGTGCAATACAGCAGCTGATGCCCTATCAAGGAGGCCAGGAGTGGATGGACTAGAACCTGAAAGTGAGGATGCGGAGTATGATGGCTGTGTGGCAATCTGTAACTCGCTTAAGAAAGGAACAGCCCTGGGACTAGACCTGCTGGCAGCAGGAGTAGAGCGAGGTGCAGTAAGACAACAACAGGCTTCTTTGGCCATGGATGATGATGATGTCGGGTGTGAAAATACCCCCACCTTACCAGGATATTCGAAAGCCGAACTACAACAATTTCAGGAATCTGATCCTACACTCAGTGAATTTAAAAAGTTCTGGAATCGGAAAAAGAAGCCTACCCGCCAAGAGAGAGTAGGGCTGTCCAAAAGCGTGCGTTCCCTGCTTAAACAGTGGCAAAAGATCAGAGAGAAAGATGGCCTTTTGTACCGTGTAATTGATGATGTGCATGTTGGGGAATGTCACCAGTTGTTGCTACCTACCTGTTTAACTGATCAAGTTCTAAATAATGTTCACAATCAGATGGGACATCAGGGTATTGAGAGGACCCTAGGGCTGTTGAGGCAGAGATGTTTCTGGGGAGGTATGTATGAAGATGTAGAGCGGTGGGTGAAGAAATGTCAGCGATGTGTACTGTCAAAGATGCCGCAGCCCAAAATCAGAGCACCCTGGACACCGTTTGTGGCCTCCCGACCGCTGGAAGTTGTAGCGGTAGACTTCACAACACTTGAACCAGCCACGGACGGGCGAGAAAATGTCCTTGTAGTAACTGATGTGTTCACCAAGTTCAGTCAAGCCTTTCCCACTCGTGACCAGAAGGCAGAGACCACTGCCAAGATCCTTTTACGAGAGTGGTTCTTGAAATATGGAGTCCCACAACGGTTGCACTCTGATCAAGGCAGAAACTTTGAAAGCGCTGTGATTTCTGAGCTCTGCAGACTGTATGGAGTTAAAAAGACTCGCACGACACCACACCACCCCCAAGGAAACCCTCAATGTGAGAGGTTTAATCGGACCATTCATGACCTCCTAAAGTCTCTGCCACCCGAAAAGAAGCGCAGATGGCCTGAACATTTATCTGAGCTTGTATATGCATATAATGTGACCCCACACTCATCTACAGGCTACTCACCGTACTATCTGCTGTTCGGGATCCATCCTCATCTGCCGATTGATGCTCTTCTGGGTCAAGAACCTGAAACAAACAATGGACCAGATTGGTTAATAGTGCACCAGGAGCGGCTCAGAGAAGCACATACTCGAGCTAAGGAATATGCAGAGAGAAAGGCTGTGGAGAGAGCAATGCACCAAGATGAGAAAGTATACTGCCCTGCTGTAGAGATTGGACAGTGTGTGTATTTGCGACATCGACCACCTGGCAGAAATAAGATTCAGGATGCATGGTCATCCACCGTGTACACAGTGGTAGAGATTCAGGGAACCACGTACACAGTAGAGCCTGTTGGAGGGGGCCCAGTTAAAAGAGTGCACCGATGTAATCTCAGGCCTTGTGAAAGTTCAGTCCCAGTGCCCATGCCCAGGAGTCGGAAACCCCCTATAAGAGAGGTATCTGCTTCAGTCTCTGAGTCCGAAGTGCCATCATTAGAGGCAGAATGTGTCTTGGTGGAGGAAATCCATTGTCCCAGGGAAGTACAGACAGTGACTCAAGTATCTGAAGGTCCAGAACTGCCAGTTCCTGAGCCTGAAGCCTGTTTCAGTAATGAGGGGCCTGAAGAGAATAATGTCTTTTCAGAAGGTTGTGAGGTACCTGATGATTCCTTGACGGCCAATCCAGTATCACTCGAGCCAGAGACTGAAAGTGACTACTTACCTGTTGAAAGTCCGGTGGCGAGTCCTGTGCCAACTCCTAGAAAGAAAAGGGAGAAAGGTGTTGAGTTAGAAGTGCCTTGTCCTGCACCTAGAAAAACACAAAGAGAAACAGCAGGGCAACACAGTAACCCAAACAGATTACCTAGATCAGCTTGCAATGCAGTTACCTTTAGTCCTGATGTGCTGTCCCAAGTGTTAGCTGGCATGGTTCTTTATACATCAGGAAAGTTGCAAGGTGGGCTAAATGATTAGTGTCTGTAGTCACCGAGGACGTTGACTAACAGCAGGGGAGAGTGTAACCAGGTCAAAAAGAGAACATGTAAATCATAAAAGAATATGTGATTTATCTTATTTAAGCCCTGTGTTATGTGTCCTGTGCATAAAATGTGTATAAATGCCTTTTTTAATGTGTTGCTGAAATGTTACGCTGGCCCTTTAAGAAACGGGACTGTAATGCTGCGGGAAGTTTTTTCGTTTACTTCCTGTGTACAACGCGGTTCAAAACGCAGTTTAGAGAGTGCACGTGCAGTGGGGATTATAGCATCCAACACAAAAAACACAAAATAAGAATACTATAGTGAGATATAGTGAAGCTAAAAGCTTTTGAGTGTTTTATGTTATTTGGATGGCTGTGTATTTTGCTGATTGACGGCGATTTCTGTTGAGATACATCTCGTGTGGTGTGTAAATAGCACGAAATTGATTCTCAAAGAAGCGTAAGTGTTTACATATAATCAGTATACGAAGAGTTCTGAGTATATGATTATTGAGTTTTGTGTGTAATTTTATGTGGACCAGTGATATTGAAACATAGTTATTCTGTTTAATTAAGAGGGGAGAAAGTGCTTCGTAAGGCTTCTGTGTGTTTCCTGGGGAGTGTGAAGCATCAGAGTAAGTGTTGTCTATCTTTAAATAATTTCACAAAAGGGGTTCATGTGTCATGTACATGCATGTTTTATTGAAATGAGTGCAATTATAGTGTTGCTTTCATGTCATGTGTTCCAAATGTAAAAGGAAAGTTCTGTATTCTGTTTCTTTTATATATGCAGAGAAAGAACGAGTCTGTCATATGCTGTGATAGTGTGTGCATGTGTCAGAGGGGTGATAAAAAGTAAGTTTTAGACACTGTATTTTATTTTATTTTCTTTATTAGCTTATTTTGAAGTTATTTACTGTGATGTAACACTGATGTTTAAGTGTAAGAGAAAGTGTTATGTGGTGTAATGATACTTTTAATGTGTGAGCTGTATTAATCACACAAAAAGATGTAACATGTTATGAATGACTGTGTTTTCATGTATTCTCATGTTACTCAAGCAGCCTTATTTAGTCTTCTGTGCATTCAGGTGTTATATTCATGTGTCTGTTTGTTTTCTAAAAAAGGGCTGCTACCGTTGTCTATGTTAGCTAGTTAAACAAAGAGAATTCTGTCTTTTACTAAAAAGAAGGACATACACATTGTGATAAGAGAAGCAAACTTTATTGTTTTATTTTATTTCCACAAAACTTTATTTACAAGCTTTACCTTTCCATCTCTACAACTCCAAAGGTTGCATAATTAACTCTGCACTGCTTAACGTGCAGTCTGAAATAAAAGATCCCCGTTTAAATTTTATATCCTGTGTCCGGTGTCATCACTAATCCATTTCCCGGGCTACATATGCTTGAGTTTAGCATACTTTTAAAAAGTGTAATTAAAGATATATTTATTACCAGCTTACATCTAGTGCACTTTTTAGAAATACATTAAAAGTATACTTGAGTTAAGCATACTTTTAAAAAGTGTAATTAAACATATATTTATTACCAGCTTACATCTAGTGCACCTTTTTAGAAATACATTAAAAGTATTCTTGAGTTTAGCATACTTTTAAAAAGTGTAATTAAGCATATATTTATTACCAACGTACTTCTAGTACACTTTTTTGAAATACATTTAAAAGCTATTTAAATTTTTTAATACACTTTAAATAAGCACGTTGGGAATACAAATGTATTAAAACATTTTACTTAAATTTTAAGTATATTTTTAATACATTAAATACAACTTTTTTTTCACCTGGGATCACCTGCAGCATATTTACTCAGTTATTTGTTAAATAAAAATGTGCAAGGCAACAATTACTTACATTTTAAGATTTTGACATTGCACATGCAACACAAACGTATTGTCTATCCGGTTAACGTTAATCATCCCCAGGATTTATAATTAATATGGCTTAATTTTTGTAAGTATTCCTTAAATTTTCCATGCTTACTGAATGATGATGTTTATTATCTTAACGTCTCTTTTACTTTATGTTGTATTATTGTCCGTTTTCTATATTATTTTTATATCACGTTTTGTGTAGCCTTCATACATCTGAATTAAAACATGAATTGTGTAACAATAAATGTTTATTTACGTTACAAACATGACCACGAGGTGTCACTGTAATCACACATGAAATACACAGATCCGTTCAATCCGCACCTGTTTTATCTGCGCGCAACTCATATGAAGAATTATTGTTTTTTTTAAATCACCTGTCTGGGATTTACACTACACACACAAACACTTTATGAAACGTCACTAGTGATATACTACGAAAGTACAATAATAGTTACACCATCAAAGATTCTGTTTTTCTGTCTGAACTATTCGAGGCTCCATTGAGCAGTTTAGTGTGTTTAATTCACTAGCAGTAGATCATGTGGCTCGTGCTGTTGACTGCTGAGGATCTTCAGCTTTGATGACGAAAGATAGACAACCGACGCAAACGAAAGAAACAATACATTTCTTTAGATGGATTCTGCAGAAAAAAAGCGCGTTAATCCAACAAATTGGTCTCAAACTCATTTATCTTATAAAAGTAGCAATTTAGATAGTTTTTCTTTTAATGCAAAATGCACAGCACTTGCTCTGGACAGTGAGACGGTGTTTAGTGTTTAGGGTTCATAGATGACTTCAAGAATCGTTAATGGGACACATCACAGATAACCCTTGCTTTCAAAATGAGCTTCTATTCTCACATGTGGAAGATTCTGCAGATATTGGCAACTATAATCACGACTTACACGCAAGGTATGTAGAGGGTACATTTCCAATCATTTAATCGACGAATGATCAGTGCTAAAGTGCTAAATTATAAAGATTTTTTTTTATTGTCTAAAATAGTGTACTTAACATGAATTTGAAACCTGAACATACACTTTTAATTGTAAATATGGGCTTTGGAACAGTTTGTATCTCATCATGGACAGCTGTAGCTGCCTGCAGACCAACAGTGAGGGCGCAAAAGTGATTTAACTTGATTTTTATGACTGTTTGAATTGCAAAAAGAATACAAAAATTGCCAATTTGAGGTCTAGTAGATAATGAATAGCATAGTAGTATGAACAAACATACTGTGTTCTTATTGCATTATGTTTATATTTTATTTGTATCAGCATATAGCCTACCTGTTTTTTGGGGGCATTGTTTGGTCATCACTGATAAATTCTGCCTAACTTTTTGCCCTATATTGCAGTTCAGTGGTTTTAGCTCAAAATCTGGATGGGATATCTGTTATTATTTACCTATGCATTTTTAATTAAATAAGGAAAAAATTTAACTGTACTTGAGAGCTAGTTATCTTTATGTAGTATTATTGTATGGAAGATATCAGCTTTTTGTGCTCAATTATGAATATTTTTCAGTTACTCATTTCCATGTCTTTCGAAACTGCGATGATTTTCTAAATGAAACAGCATATAAAATGTACTATTGCTTATTGTGTTTAAAGAAGAATGCATGATAAACAAATGAAGTTGCATCTATTAATGTAGTTTCAGCATCACATCACAATTTGAGGGTATAATATGTTCAAGAATTGTAAAAGTTTGCAAACATGTCAGAAATGGTTTAGTGGTTTAAAGCTCCCGTTCTGTCTGTGATTTTGAAGCTTTGATTGTGTTTATAGTGGGCAATATAACATGTGTTCATGTTTCACGTGTAAAAAAACGCTGTATTTTTCACACAATTTACTTATCTGTATAGTGCTGTTTTTACTGTCCTCAAAACAGGCTGATGTCTTCCTTGTTATGTGAAGTCCCTCCTTCAGAAATACGTATCGAGTTCTGATTGTGTAGTTTGTTTTGTGTGCTGTGATTCGATAGCTGCTTAGCTTAGCAGAGCCGTTTGAGCCAAAGCTGGTGACTGACGTATTCATGTGGGCGGAGTTTAGTCAACGAACTGTTTTGCTGACGTCATTAAAGCAGGAAATAGAGGGATGTAGTCCAAACCGGCCGTTCGTTGTAGGCTTTTAAAGAGCAATTCTATTGAAGAAAATATATCGCCTGGCAGTGAACTTTGAGCTTTATCATTTTACAGGTATTATTTATGCTATTATAGCAACATTACACACTAACTAGGGTTTAAAAAATGGTATCAGGAAGAACGTGACCTTTAATAGTGTCACCTAGCAAAATTCATTGCAGCAGCCTTTGCACTAAGTTTCATGTACAAATACTCTGAATCCACACTGTAGAATCCAATTTGTTAACCTTACTAACAAGCATTAAGTTTTCCAAATTATTTAAGCGTACAGGATGTGTTGATATTGTCTTCCGAAAAACAATCATCAAAATTTTGAGGGGACCTCTGAATGAGTTGTCACAGAATGACACAAATTGAAATTAACTAGAAAAACTATGGGGTGGTTTCCTGGACAGGGATTAGTTTAAGCCAGGACTAGGCCTTAGTTTAATTAGGACATATAACTAGTTTTAACAAACATGTCTTACTAAAAACATTACTTGTGTGCATTTTGAAGAAAAACAAAGGGCACTGATGTATTTTAGGATATGTCAGTGCAAGTTGTTTTCAGTTTACATTTATTTTAGTCTAGGACTAGTCTAATCTAGGGGTGGAACGGTACACATAAGTCCCGGTTCGGTTCGTACCTCGGTTCAGGAGCCACGGTTCGATTCACTTTCGGTACATTGGAGGGAAAAGCAAAACAAAAATGAAGAAGGCATTTTTTTTAGTACTTAAGCTAATCTTAAAAACATAGGTGTCCTTATCAGTGTTATTTTGAGATGTCATGAATACAGTATGAACTGAAATGCATTTAACATACTATCTCGTATTTTCAAAAATGTATACCACTTTAAGTAATCTTGTACTCATCTTTCATACAAATATGGGTTCAAATGTATTACAAGTGTTACCTAAATACATTTTAAAATTACATTTTGGCCTTATTTCATATTAATGTACTAAAGAACAAAAAATAGGCTTGTAGGATGAATTAATAGGTGTGTACGACTTCATGAGGCGCTGCAAGAAACGACAAGTGGATGACGTCAGAGTAACGCGAGAGCGATTTGAAATCAGCCTCCTCCGCAAGATTTCTCGCGGTACTCTGAAGCTGATGGCGCTGCGTAAAGTTGAGCACGCTTAAAAAACTGAAAGCAGCTGAACTGGACAGAACTGCCCTGCGTATGCCTGTTGTATATAGCAGGACAATTTATCTCCTACTTCTCAGCGTGAGAAATACAAAGTGTGGCGTTTGAACTGACTGAAATGCGCGTGTGTCAAGGTGAATGCGTGGCCCTGATTAGATGTATTTCCACTCACATACCTAACAACTGCTGAACAACGCCAACGCACTGTCCTCGTCTTTTCCACCACTCTCTCACCTGTACTATTGTAACTGACTGGAAAAGTGAAGTTTTGCCAAACTTGCGATCTTAAAGAGGCTGGCGGAGCGTCTAACTCTTGTGGAACACCACTTGCCATCCTCGCTATCGCTGCTCACTAACTGACTGGACAGGTGTTGTGTCGAACTCAGTTTCCCCTATGTTTCCCTTTAGTGTAGTGCTTTTATAGCGTTTTCATCACGTTACATTTAGAAAGATTAAAGATTTGAATTGGCATAATATCATGTATTTTATAATACAATTTATTAAATATTTCATACATTTGACAGTTTTCTATTAGGGTATTTCTTTTAAAATATAGCCTGTCTTTTTCTCTTTTTTTCCTTTACTGGTTGTTTTAAAAATGTAATGTTTGCATACATAATTAAATAAATATTATACATATAATATGATTCATTCTGTAAAAATAATTGACTTACCATTAAGAACAATACAGATACATTACAGAAATGCACACATATACATCTCAGTAGCCATTAAAACTTTAAATATATAAATAATAAAACCTATAACGTGATAAAAACGCCATAAAAACACTACACTGAAGGGAAAAATAGGGGGAACATAGGGGGAACAGACTTCGACACAACACCGGCGTCGACGTGACAAAAAAATGCAGAGTGCCAGAGAATGTAGACGGGCTCTGATAGAGCGCATACATAGGCGGAGCTTGGATGCATCGGCGCCAATCAGAGCTTCAGAGCTAAAGCGGGGCAACAGATTAGCTGTCCATAAAGAACACGCCTATCTAACAGTAGTTCCGCATTACATTAATTATTTTGCACGCAAGTTTTTTTATTTTCATACCGTGTATTCTCCGTTTAAATTCATGTACCGAACCGTGACCCCCGTACCGATTCGGTTCGAAACGAATACATGTATTGTTCCACCCCTAGTCTAATCCCTGTACAAGAAACTGCCACTTTACGATTAGCTACCATTATTGAATTACATTAGTTTGCTTGATTGGCCGCTTGGTGCTCTTCAATTGAATATGCATATTAGCCTACTTTAAAGAGCAACTATGGTCAGATTCACGATTTAACATTTCCAACCTTTGGTGTATAAGTGTTTATTAGTTAGCCTGGCTCCGCCCTCCTACGTGCTTCCCCTTAATTTTCATTTTGCTTCAGTACTACGTCTGGGACTGCTGTGTAGAGTTTCGTTTTCACCTGCAAAAATCTGCAGGTCCAATCAGCGAACAGAGGGGGGTGGCTAAGAACGATGACGTTGAGGTCGTGCGTCAGTTTGAGTTGTAGTTCAGTAATGGCAGCGAAGAAACACGTGAGAAAAGCTATTCGGTCCATTCTTGCAAAACTGCCGAATATACAGAAGTTAAAGCCAGAGCAAGAACCAGGTTTGCTAAGTTTTGTTTTTCTGATTATTCGCACTGACTTGTTGTTTCTGGCCGGTTTCGGCGCATGATATACTTCACAACCACACGTTAGTGATCACCTATGGCAGATCCTGAGTGACTCTGGGAAGATCCAATAGTTTTAAACTTCAACAGAGGCCCCTTCTAAACGGAAGTAACGCTTTGCAATGGAGCATGTCCAGACTCTCTGTACAAATAAAATGAATGTACGAGAGTCTGGTTGGACCAGGCTATGTATTAGTATGCAAAAGGTACAAACCACGCCAGTCATTGTTTTCAACATAAATCTCTTTTCTTGGACTACAACAAACACACAGATTGTAGGCAACCGTTTACTTTAACGTGGACACGACGGTCATTATCATAATTCCTTCCGCTTCTGAAATACAGCCTTTAAGTTAACTCCTGTCAGCATTGCATTGTGAGTGAATCTTACTAACATGGTAAAGAGTGTCACATTTCTGCCTGACTTCAGAGCTGTTCAACTTCAGGCCAATCACAACGTACAGATTAGTTGGCCAATCAGGGACACATAGCTTTTCAGATTGATGGGCTTTGTAAAAAATCAGAGCATTTGAGGAAGGCAGGGAAATCTGGAGCTACAAAAATGTACGGTATGTGAAAAATAATGTTTTTGAATCATAAACCATGCAAACACATTGTATTATACCAAATACACAAATAATGCTGGTTTAGCATTTACATTTTGCAATGAAAGGTGCACTTTAATGGATTTTTTTTTTTTTTTTTTTTTTTTTGAGGTTGGCAACCTGTGGTCCCTATAGGCTGAAAAGATTTATCTAAAGATTCTAGCATACAGGTTTGCAATGAAGGTTAATAAATAATGATAGGATTCTCTTTTTTGTGTGAAATGTTCCTTTAACTGTACATTCACACTGCCATCGCCATCCAATTGGTTGCCACCAAACCGCGTCATAGCTAGAGGTCGACCGATTTATCGGCCGGCCGATTAATTGGCCGATTTTTGGCATATTTTAAAAAATCGGCTTTGGCCGATTTTGCTGCAAAATTAGGCCGATTAATAGGCAGGCGCATCTGCGGGCACCTAAGCGCTGTTGTAGAACTCGTGACGCTGCCTCTTGCTGCAAGCAGATCGCTCCCGTCTCGTGTGTGTGCAGCCATACCTTGTTCACAAACAGCTTTACTAAATGATGCGGGATCGCGCGACTTAAGCAGCCAGTACAACAGCGCGACGGGCTTATGTCTCGCGGTGCACTGTCCGTGCAAAGATTAGGCTCATTTCATGTGATTAATGAGTGATGATGAGTTTTGTTTGCGTGACAGAGAGAGAAGAGCCGCGCGCGCACGCTTTCTGTCTCCCTGCTTTTATTACTCAAAACAAAACTGACTCGATGGCGAAAGGTCGGAAGACCAAATCATATCCACAAAGGAAATGTTTTCGTGTTGTTACAGTAACACTTTGTTTACAGTTTTGCGCTGCTCAGCCTGGATTAGAACACAGCGCGTCCGATTCGCGAACTGACTCCTTTGAACGGATTCGTTTGAATGAACGGTTGAAACAACAGATCTGTCCCAACACTAAACTCACAAGACGTCACTGTCAGCACAATCAGTCACTTAAAGCGTCTCAGACATGAGAATGTAAATGTGTTTAAAAAGATTTGCCCTAAATAACAGTCTCAACTAAAAACCATAGACATTTACTATGTTAACTTTATGATGAATAAATATTTTATCAGGTCTACCAAATAAGGATTTTATCCTACAAAGCAATAAAAGCCATGGTAAAAAACTGATCAAAGATTATGACAGCAGAGTGTCAGGTAATATCTGTGTCTGATAAATCCATGGTGCAGAGGAGGTTGTAAAACTCTTCAGAAAGACCAGTCATATATTTTTAAATACTTTGACTTAAATAGTGACATTTTTGCATTTAAAATATCTGCTAATAATGATGAGAACATTTTAATTATTATGTACATATAGAAAATCGGCCAAACATATCGGCCATCGGCTGCCCTGATTTCTAAAAAATCGGCATCGGCATCGGCCAGAGAAAAAGCATATCGGTCGACCTCTAGTCATAGCACATTACAATAAAGTTCCTCGGCGCTCACACCATCCAAGATGTGCTGCGCCACTGTTCATCGGAGCTTACCGCCGGCTCTGATTGAAAATGAATGACTTCCGGCCACTTTGATGCTCTCGACGGTGGCCGTGTGAATGCACAGTTGGACTTCCACAATATAAAATATTTGATCTTTTGATAAAAATATCACCAAACCAAATATGAAAAGCCGTAGTAGCGGCACTCTATTAATGTCATCCGATTAAAGATTATTTAAACCAAATTTTTCAATTTTTTTATCTTGTTCAATTACAGATCTGGACAGCCAGGAGACCTCTGATGTCATCAAATCCTCCACCCCACATCCCATGTTTCTTCCTGTAAGTTACCAGGTGTGGGATGCAGACTACTTTCTGTTAAAAGAGGCGGGACAGGACATCATGAGGAATTCCAGCATGCAAAGTCACACACAGCCAATTGTCATTCTCCGGGCAGAGCGTCACCCAATGATTAATGCCAGCTATAGCCTCTTCTCCACCAAACAGGAGATCCCCTTGGATTTAATGCAGTCAGTGGAGTTATTTCGACCCTCGCCACCAGTTTTCACCCTCAACTGGAGAGTGCAGTCTTTTGTGTTGACTCGATGGGTCTATTCGTCTTCTCCCAAAGTGCGAGTCCTCTTCTACGTGGCTGGAAGGGATTGGGCCAGGGAGGAAAAGGTAAAAGGGAGTAAAGATGAGCTGCCATGTGTAATCATATACGCCTTTTGGCAGACACAGGAAGTTCGTAGCTCTTGCGTCATTGGAAATAAGCATGGAACCTGCATGGCCGAGGTTGACATTCCTGTGGCCTGGTTCAGCCCAGCTGAGAGCAGCTCCAGCCGCGAAAGACTGGGACCATCCCAGGGGAACCCTGTGGAGCTTTACTACCAGGCCCGACCCAGCACTTTTGGGCCGTGCAGCGGTAGTGGAGAGGAAAGTAAAAGATGGGACGTTGAAGGTGGAAATGTAGGGCAGCCCCAGGTGGCTGTGACCCCCATGCAAAGGATTGGGAGTGTGCGCCTTCTACAGGTCAAACAGGGGGCCGCACCAGTGTCTGTCCTTAGATTGGGAGAGGCTGTGGTCATCCAGACCTCCTCTAAACCACTTAAAAAGAATGATATTGCCTCCTTTTATGTTTACATGAGGAGCTCAGCCAACCTGGACACATTTTCCCTCAGGTAAGTCTCACCTGGAGAGATGTACTAGATGTTTTTAAGTTAATTTGGTTAAAATTCAAGTCTGTTTAATTTCTATTTGGCCCTTGGATCCTGTGTGTGTTTCTTTTAACCTGGATGTCTCTACAACTTGGTCATTTAATATTCTGATTATGAAGCTCAAAAAATTTGTGCCAATGTGTGTACGTATGCTTTTGACATTTTTAAAGACTTAATTTATTAAATAAAGTTTCGTGTTTGACAGATAATTGAAAAACAGGCTTGTGAGCAACTTGTGGTATCAAATGTTCGCTCTGACACTGTAAAGTTTTGAACAGTTCAGACAGGAGATGATTTCGGATGGATGTTCTGATACATGTAAGTCTCCATAGGTCAGTGCTTCTCAATTATTTTCTGTCACGCCCCCCCCTAGGAAGAGGTAAACATTTTGCGCCCCCCCCCAACTCTCTGCCGCGACTGTAAATAGTATAATTTGTCTTTAAAATTACACATCTGCAAAACATTTTATCCTTATTAACATTGAGAAAACACAAAAAGAAAACACAAAAAAGAAATATCGATCAACTTACAACAAAGAATAACTTTATTAACACTGTTTTTTAGTCTGTAACAGAAAAGACTTAAAATGCATCAATTTGCCTGAAATAAAAAAAATCAATCCTTAGTTAAAGTATAATATTTGTTGACCATTTGATAATGAAAAATTAAATAAAATATAATCAATAAATGATAATAAAAAACACAAGCAGCTTATCAGCGTGATTGGGGTGTAATGTCTTTAAGTGACGATGCAAAAAAAATCACTTTCTGAAAAAGTATTTTCTCCGGGGTCTTGCGAGCCCCCCCTGAGGGTCCCGCCCTACTATTTGAGAAGCACTGCCATAGGTCAAAAGCAAAGGCAGTGCTAAATGTCGATGTGGGACAGATGATTCAGAGGATTGTGGAGAGAGAGAGAGAGAGAGAGAGAGAGAGAGAGAGAGAGAGATTGGAAACAAGTGACAGTCAAAAACTTAAATTATAGGAAGAGATATTGTAAGAGATTGACAAAATTTTGTTTTAGAAAAGAAAAGACCAAAGAGTCATACAGTATGTTGTTGTGACACAGAAGTCCCAGAATTTTTTCTGCCAATGTCAAGATTCAATCTCCCATGAGCCCTTCACAATGCAGTGTTTCCCACAGGATTTTGAGAGACTGTGAAGGTGATGACGTCACACGCTGATTAGCATATATGTGACGTCATTGCGTCATGTTTTATTCTTTGATCTGTCACATTATATTGCATTTTAACACAACTGAATGCTATAAAATAGTGACTAAACAGGACCCAGTAATGACCCACGACCCAGTAACTCAGTGTTTAATCCAATCTGCGCTTTCTTTAACTGCTACTAAAAACGTGACATCGTCTGACAAAATCACCATACATTTACATTGAGGCTGTACTGATGTTGCTCTTCTCGTCAGTTTTGTTGTGTTATGAGCGCATTTTTATTTTAAATACAAGTGGTGGTTTTATTGTATATCGCATATAGTGCAGACAATTTGTTGCAAATTCAGAAATATGAGAGAATACACGGTTGCTGTTACACAGAGTTATGACTACAGAACACGTGCCGCATCATAGGTAGGGAGAGAGCTCGGACACAGACTCACACCAGAACGGGTATGTGTGGGAAACACTACTGCTAACCTTTCGTTAAGTCATGATGAACACGATCAGCCGTCTTCTCTGTCAGTAACATCCATGACTGTTGACGTTTACACGAAAAGAAAGTACACGAAGGAACACGAAGTTAAAATACTTTCCACTGTTATGTGAGAGAGCACGCTGCATGCAACATGAGAGAGAATGGAGGAAGGGGGTTGAGCGCTTGCTTTAATGAATTATGCCGTTTTAAATAGTAAAATAAAAATGTAAATAGGAATCATGAAAAATGTATTTGTGACGGATCAATGTATGGGAAACACTGCAATAAAAAGCAGTACAGATGGTCCTAAACACACGCACATGCACAGTTTGATGAACAAAAAGAAGTCATATTTTCTGAAACATAACCTTAATCCTGTATTACATGTATAAAACATTTACATTGGGTGGTATTCCTTGATGAATGTAAATTATTCCCTTTGTTTAATATTTGCAAAGTGCTCAAAAGAAGGGTGTGCTATTGTTGCTGTTGAGAGTATTTTACACTTGCAGTTGTAAGTTGTATGTTTTTTGTCATTACTCTTATTTTAAATGTCTGCTAGCCTCTATGACACCCTGTACTGTTTGTCTGTATTGGTAGAAGCTTTTAGATTCTGGTCCCACAGCTCTAATGGTGCCTTAACATGGATATTTGGCATTATTGAGCTGTTATATTTTCTCTCTCCTCTAGGCACAAAATGTTGCTGTTTATGATAAATATAACAGAATATATTGCTGCTGTTCTTTTATTTTACTGTAATATGGGATCAGTGTGATACTTAATGCAGGTTGTGGCTATAATCATTTCTCAGCTAAGATGAACATTTGTGAGGTTGACCAAGAGTATCACCTAACATCATATCCATATGTCCTGACTGAGCATGTTATTTTAAAATAATGGGGAGCTCACCCCTTTGCTGTTTTCTCATTTTGTGCACAGGGCCATTATACTGTTAGAGAGTAAAGGGGCCCTTATCAAAGAATTGCAACAATTTTGGAAGCACATAATTCTCCTGAATATCTGTCCTTGTATGAAGTTTACAAAATCTTCACAGGAAATGAGGCACCCAAACAAATATGTTAATCTAAAGGGGCTACATTATACATAGTTGGTTAATTTTTTTATTACACGGCTCGTTGGAATGCTTGATTCTGATTTGCCAGTTGCGACATTTGCAGGTTTATTATTCCCAGAAAACAACTGCTTAACACATGCTAACCCGAATGCTGCAAATTATTTTGACAGGTACAGTTTAATATTACAAAAATTTAAATATAAATATTTTAATAACATATACGACATTATATTTACAAATTATTAAACCAAGTAGCTTGTTTGCGACATTTGAATGTTTTGTCATGTTTCCTCGTGGAAGGTCTGCATTTGTAAAAAATTAGTTTGTTCAAATTAACAATTAATGTTCCTTACCTTATTTATCAGGTAAATGTCTGTGTAATAAGCAGGATAATGTACAGGCAGCAAGTTGTTATCGTGAAATAAGCCCCTTCCTGACCACACTGTGGAGCCTTATTTCAGCAATAATTACATATTCCATCAAACAATTCTTGTATGTATACTCCCTATACATTAATATAGGATATTAGCAATAAAGTGGTAATTATTGTTAAATGTACAGATTTACAAAATGTATTAATTGTTAATATTTAAAACTTATTTAACAAACTCTTTGCCAGTAAATAACATAAATGTAAATCTATGGTAAATTACCAACAACCCAGCTGCAATAACATTGTAATTTCTACGAAATTATTTTTTAAAAATTCTGTTGCGCTTCTGTTTGGGCTGTAAGATTGTCGATTTTGGGTCCATAATATTCACCCATACCATAACAATAAACTCACTATTCAGCTCATCTGTCACAGCTGTGTATAGATTCATGAACATTGTTCTGCAAAGTGGGTATTAAAACTAACAATTAATTGAAAGCAAGACACATGTTAATTTCATTTATATTGAGTCTTTAAATCCCTACATCCAGTGATTTATGTAAGTTGTTGTAATATATGTAATAATACATTTGTGACCATGGGCCACAAAACCAGTCATAAGTCGCACAGATACACTATATTGCCAAAAGTTTTGGGACACCTGTCTTTATATTCACATGAACCTGAATGACATCCCATTCCTTATCCATAGGGTTTAATATGGAGTTGGCTCACCCTCTGCAGCTATAACAGCTTCAACTCTTCTTGGAAGACTTTCTACAAGGTTTAGGAGTGTGTCCATGGGAATTTTTGTCCATTCTTCTAAAAGCAAATTTGTAAGGTCAGACACTGATGTTGGACGAGAAGGCCTCGCTTGTAGTCTTCACTCTAATTCATTGGTTGAGGGTTGAGGTATAATTCAGGGTTGAGGTCAGGACTCTGTGCAGGCCAGTCCAGTTCCTACACACCAAATGCTATGCCAAAAATCTTTAGGATATTATGTAAAGATCATGTTCCTACTGTAAATATATCATGGTATATCAAAAGTTTATTTTTGATACTGGATGCAGTGCTAAGGACTTCATTTGGACAACTTTAAAGGAGATTTTTCAATATTTAAATTGTTTTTGCACCCCCAGATTCCAGATTTTCACATAGTTGTATCTCGGCCAAATATTGTCCTTTCCTAACAAACCATACATCAATAAAAAGCTTATTTATTTAAAAAAAAAACTTATGACTTATTTTGTAATCCAAGGTCATATTTGGAAGGGATTTATGTGCTGGAGGTCTGTGATTCCTCAGTCTAGTCTATATTCTGACAACTGCATTATGTATTCATGACTTTTCTTGAATTTTTTTTCCGTTTACTACTTTTTTAGTAAGCAAAGCATTGTGTTATCAGCATTGTGGGTTTGATTCCCAGCAAAACACACATATATAAAGTTTACCTTGAATGAATTAAGTCAAACATTCCCTTCTTTTGTTTTATTCTTTATAGAGCCATGGTAAAAAAGGGTGTCTCTTTTCGCATAGCCACACCCAGCAACACGCAGCTGTGGGAAATCATATTGGATAAAGGACCAGATGGAAGTGTTGGAGTAATCTGTCAGAGAAAGTTAAGTACAGTTGGGAAAAGGTAAGTGTATCAAGACCAATTCAGGTAATACTCACTCACTGCACTCTTAAAATGCTTGGTTAACAACAACAATCCAGCATAGGTTTATTTATAACCCAACTTGTGTTCTGTCCAATTTTTACCCAGCCTTGTGTTAAAACAACCCAGCATTTTTTGAGTTCAGTGTCTACGAATAAAATTTTTCCATCCAAGACATAGTTTTAATAATGTGCTGTTTAAAGTATTTAAAATTCAGTCATTTAACTATGAGATTCTGTACTCTGGCAGTCATTCGATACTGTAAACTCCACCTGTGTAGATCTGCTTACATTGATTATACATAGCAGTAGCAAGTTTTTGTGCATTGTTTGTAAGCAGGTCTTGTCCGCCAAGACCAAATACATGACCTGTCATATCCTGTCATGACTAAACTATACTCAATCAATGTGGGTTTTTTATATTTAGTATTGAGCTCTTCATTCATGTGCATGCCTGATTCATACAGGTGTGTGTTTGCCTGAATCCTATTAGTGAAAGCCTGATCTTAAGTCAACTTAAAGTATTTAGCCTACTGTTTATGGTCAATGTTAGAACTACAGTATACTAAGTGTAGAAATACATTTAAATGCATACTTGTGTCTCTAGCGGAAGTTTTACAACATTTTCTTGCTTGAAGCAAACAGCTATACAAGCTATACTTCATCCATAAAGCTTAAGATTTGTGCATTATAAAGCCATATGATTTGAGACAGATGCTCAGATTAATAAAGATTGTGTGTTCTGTTGAATGTTGTGTAAAGTACTTTGATAAGATTAGACTGCTCAGAGATTCAAATGATATTGTTAAAAGGGTGATATCATAAGCCCTGTATCTTTTAAGTCAACATGATATACACTTGTATCAAAACATAGTATAGACTTGTTAAATAAGGTAAGGAGCATGAAATATTCACATAAAAATATTTTATTTGCTCATTTTTAACAACTGCAGACCTTTTGCGAGGAAAACCAGTTTACTTTCGGATCTAAGATAAGAAAAGAGTGCCGTGTAATAATAAAGATTAGTGAAGTTATATGTATTGTTACATTGATGAATGTAAATAATTCATATTTTTGTTTACTAAAAGTGAGATTTTTTTATCGTAAAAGGCCAAAAAATTAAATGGCACATTTCTTTCAGATTAGGTAAACTACAAGCAGTTTTACAAATCGATTTTGAAGTGGAGGACGTCAGCGGTCAATCTGAGATTCAGGTGATAAAGTGGGAGTTGACACTTCCTGATGATGTCAGAAAGATGGGCGTGTCAGAAGGCACAATGAGGATCTACACCACTCAGAGGGACTTTGTAGGCCTGGCTCCTCTAGTTATGGTATGTAACTTTTAAAGAAATCAAAAACCATTGACTTCAAGCAAAAGGGCAGGAATAAAATGATAATCTGTAAACTACTGTATATGAGTTCTTTCACTTTGCTATGGTGCCATTTGGTAGTCATTATCACACAAATACATATATTTTTATAACATACAACATCTTATGTTAGTTATGGTAGCTGTTTTTACTTAGATTCAATACGTTTGGTCATGGGTCTGATATAATTATCGCTGAATATTTAAAAAGAAACAGTTTAGCTCTAATATGTTAATGAGGGACTTTGTTACTCCAGAGAGCATTTTTATTTTGGACCGAAAATTTTATACTTTTGTGTGTATTGTGTGTATCTATAACTTTATTAAATTTGGGTACAACAGCATGTAGTTTGCGTCAATCTAACAGACATGGACTATACTACTCCTAATCCTAATACATACATACATACTATTATTGAAAGTGGTGTCAGTGAACCAAACACTGAGGTTTGATCCACTCAATGGTAATGGTAAATTCTGTTCTTTCTCTTAATAATAAAAAATGTATATAGTTTACAGTATGCTTATTATTTTAATGCATTGCAAGTATAATTTAGTGACCTTTGACCAGTTTCATTATGTCAGCTGCCATTGTGCATCTGTCAGGAGCTTTAAAGATCAAAGAGTTACACCATTATTTTGGAGCTTCATGTTCCACTGCATACAATATTGGAAAATAAGGTTTTCACCCACTAGACTAATCCTTTTTCCTCTCCATTTGTTCTCATCTGAAATTACTTTTGATTGCATAAAGGTCTATCAGCGCAGTTACCAGATAATGAATATCTAACCCAGATTATCTAACAGATAATCATTCTAGCTTAAAATCTCTACCCCCATGTACCTGTAATATTATTTAATGATGCTAAAAATGGCACACATATTGTGACTAAATTCACCACAGTGTTACTATAACTAAATCCCTGTCATCTATTTTAGAAGCTATTAAAGTTTAAGCTTAGCACAGTTTTAAAGGGCCAGTTCCCCCTAAAAAATTAATATTCTGTCATTTACTCACCCTCATCTAAACCCGTACGCATTTTATTTTATTCTGATAAACACAAAAGATGATATTTTGATAAATGATGGTAACCACACAGCTGCCGGGACCCATTGGCTTGCATAGTATTTGTTTCTCCTACTATGGAAGTCAATAGATACCAGCAGCTATGTGCTTACCATCATTTATCAAAATATCATCTTTTGGGTTTATCAGAACAAAGATATTCATACAGGTCTAGGACAACATGTGGGTCAGTAAATGATGACAGAAGTCTAATTTTTGGGTGAACGATCCCTTTAAGGCTCAACCTTTCTCTTTAATCTTTGTCTCTGTGTAGGACACTGAGCTGTTGAACACTGCGGTGTTGACCGGTAAGAGAGTGTCGGTGGCTGTGAGAACTGTTGCTGTTGAACAGGACGGCTCTGTGTTGGACGTCTCTGACTTGACTGACTGCAGCTCTACAGATGAAGATGTACTGAAGGTGTGTGTGCATGTGTCCATGTTTCATAAGCATACATTTCATTGTGACTTACACTGAAAACAAGTCTAAATGCACTGAACAAATGTATCTCTTTTCTGCGAAAAATAATCAGTTCTTTATTTTAAGAATATTCTCATCCAGATTTATTTGATGACCATCTAAATACCTGTTGGATTCTTTATTAAGATACAAAGAGAAAATGCAGGAAATATGTACACAAAATAAAAAACACAATTTGGTGGCTTCTAGCAAAATTCAGTATTTATGGTAGTGTGACCGCTCTTGGCACTAAACACATCTTGAACTCATCTTGAGGAGACTGAAGTCCTGAAGTCATTAGATGAGAATAGGAAATCATGATCCCATTGTATTTAGGTTTAAGAGATCCCACAGGTTCTTGCTATTGCTCAAGTGGAAGGGAAGCTCACACTAAATATGTGACACTTTAGCTTTATAATTTTTACTTTAATTTATAATTTTATTCTGCTTTTAATACTGCATATAAATGTCCAGTTCTGGTTGTATTCTAATACAGAGACTGATTGCAAAAGGAATCTAATAGTGGCATGGTTGCCAAAGACTTTTGCACAGTACTGTAATTGCTTTTTTATGCCAGGATATCAAAGTCACCCATGTCTACCTTCTTCAATCTTGTAAAAACTTTTCATGTAATTATAGCTGTATGCATTGAATAAAGCCCACGCTTTTTAATTTCTCAGATTCCCAGTCTTGTGTTTATGTTCAAGTGACAAAGATTACGTTAAGAATTAAAACGCAGCAGTGTGTTATGAAAGAAGGAAATGGAAAATGTCAGTGTGATTTAATATGTAATTCATTATTTTAAATTGGAAGAGCTTTGTATAATTATAGTCCCGGACAACAGATCTGGTTTGTTTCATTAAGTTAAGTCAGGATCAGTGGCGGCTCGTGACTGCACTTCCGAGGATGCGCTAATTCAAAATAAGTGTTAGGATTGTCATGTGTGTGGTTCCCTTTTCCAAAATATGTGTCCTGTGTGTGGAGAGATCCTGTGTGCATCACGTGTTTTGACAAAGTAAGTGCCTGCTGCTGGAGACGCGTCAAAACCATTTATGATAAAAGAGACGCTCACGTTCCCTATATACATGCAAGACACTCCCTTAACAGCAAACTCTGATTACGCATGAGATTGTGCGGGTATCTGGCACACGCGAGCGTCTCCTTTCAATTTCAAGTTCAAGGCACACACGATCTCTCAAAGCGCAGAACACATATTTTGAAATGACGAACCACACACATGACAAGCTACATACATGTTGTGACGAACTTCGCATCGTGCGCTTCAAAAAAAAAAAAGAAGTCACCAGCCGCCACTGGTCAGGATACTTTACACCTATGTGAAGTCCTGTTTCTTTATTCATTTAAATAATAAAGTTGTTCAAGATGGGCTCATTAATACAGTCAGGAAATTATTACTTAAACTCTTAAATCTAAATTAGTAGGGGTGTGACGAGACACTTAATCCACGAGACGAGACACGAGATTTGGTTCACGAGAACGAGACGATATTTTTACACTTTTTAAGAAACCCTCGATGATAAAATAAATGAATAAGAAACTGAAATCATGTTATTTTTAAATGTTTTAACTAATCAAGGACTGCCCCTAACAATTATTTTACTAACTGATAATGAAGTAATTTGTTATTTTTGGGTAATAAAAATAGACCCAAATGAGCAGTAGGCTTTAAAATTACATGATAACGAAGATGCAATAATAATTGGTTCAAATAAAGTATTAAAACCAAGTTACATTAAACAACATTACATTAACAAACACATTACATTTGTGGTCTATAAATAAAAAGCATTATGTATATATTATAACAAATGCCTGCAGGGGGAGATAGTTGATAGTAGCCAAACAATGTTTAAATCCATTTAAATATTTAATATGCGTCCATTTCTTTACAATAGAAATAACATGCAGACATAAAATCATGTAAACTCTGTGATGGTTTAATCTGCTGAGACTTCACATCTGACAGTGATCAACAGACAAACACAACACGTCTCAGACTTCATACGAGCTCCCAAACGAACATTATTGGAAACCCAAACAAAAAAGCAAATGCAGTAAAAGACAGAATATAATGCATGCACTGTAAGAGGCTAATTACACCAACCACGCTTTAAACGCTTGGAAACGCAAGCCGTGACGCACTGCCTTTTTTAAAAAAAGAGCAGTGCGAGTCGACGCGGCTTTTAATATTGCTAGGCAACCACCGAGTCAGCTGTCTTTTCAATCAAATATTGAAGCGTGAGCGCTCTTTTGCTGTTAACTGTCATATTAGCAGAAACTTTAAAAAGATGACGCTTGCTCTGACCTTGTTTGAGGGTGAGAGGTGCACAAACACGCAGGAGAGAGTGAGCACGTGGAGTCCGGTTCTTCAAATGTAAACTTCCCTCACCACAACGTAAGGCCCGCATCTCCTCCCCTCATTCGAGTGGACAATGGAAAGACGCGAATGACGTCGGGCACTTCTCCGCTCTCAGCGTTCCTTCAAAAACCGCAAGGCGCTCAGCGCGCATAAACAGTGCGCAAACGCTCCATGCCCATAGAATATCATTTAAAAAAGGCGCCTGCAACTGCCATGAACGCTTTTGGTGTAACTGGCCCCTAAAAGGGTCAAACAGAAAGCTGCATCCTCCGGAGGTCGCATATGCAGGCTGCATACGTCATTAAGGTTTATTTCAGATCATTAACTGAGCATTACATTCGCAAGTCGTGAGCATATTACAACAATTTGCGATTAACTAAATTATTAGTAAACTTTATAATTGTTAGTAGTCTCTAATAAGACAGTCTTTAAGAAGTAAATGCAGTTTAAAAATGCGACCTCCGAAGGATGCAGTCTTTTATTTGAGAAACGGCCAGAATTTCACCTACACAAGAAATCTCGCGAGACAAACTTAATCTCGCGATACATATTTAATCTCGCGAGATCTCGTCGCACGAGATCTCGTCACACCCCTATAAATTAGTTATACACTTGTAAATGCTGATCTGAACCAAAATTATGTTTGGTCCCAAAAAATCATGTTTGCACTGATGCTAAGCACCAAATCCTCTTACAGAAACAAAATTCCTTACAAATCCAGCGAAACATGAAAACTGCCATGTGAACAACCAGCTCGCTTAATGATAAGAATAACCTAACATGAACTTTTCTTGATGTCCTCAGGTATCTGACAGATGTGACTTTGTCTATGTGAATGGAAAAGAAACCCAGGAGCGTTTGAGGATGCTGGTGAACTTCACCTACAGTTACATGAGCGCCCAGCTGGAGATGAAGGTGTGGTTTCCACAGCTTCCACTGGATATAGATGTGTCTGATACAGAGCTCAGTCAGATCAAGAGCTGGAGAATTCCCATCATCTCTACTAAGAGGTACACCAACACAGTTTAAACCAAAGTGTTTGTGGACCAACACTTTCTTAAGGTTAGAGAATAAAGAAAAATGGCCATATAATATGCCATATTATGTGTTCAATTATATTTTGTGTTTTATGATTTTCTACTTCTAGGTAAACTGTTACCCAAAGGTGTTATACACAACGGTGTTATACAAGAAATTAAAATAATAGGGAACAATCTGTGCTTTGCATCTTAAAAACAAGAACAATAGAATATAAAGATTACATAGATTGGGAAGATCTCTTTAAGACATTTATTTTTTAGCCTTCGCATAATCTGAAATGGTGCACATTGTGACCGAATAACAATGTGAGTCTACGTTCAGACAGGGTCAAGTGGATTATGAATTATGAAAGACATTTTGTAACATTGTGCAAGGTTATGAGACATATTTTTAGTAGGTTAAATACTATTGTATAATAGATTACATGAGACAAAACATCCAGTCATTATATTACAGTGTGATCCAATCAAGCGGGTCATTTGTGATTAATGTGTTTATTCCTCTGAAAATATCTGAACTGTAATTAAATATTAATATACTGTGGATGCATGTGGCATCTATTCACTCTTATCTAAGCAGGTATGAAGGTCATAGATGACATTATGTGACTGGTTCTCTGTACTGCATGTGCCCTACAGTAAACCAGGCTGGAGCAGTGAGGAAGAGCCTAAGGGCAGAGGATGTATGCTTCAGTTCCAGCATGCTTTAGTTCGAGTCTTCACTCATTTTGTAGCAAAGCATTCGGACCCTCGGGAACCCCAAACCTTTTTCCTTGGCTCTGACTGGCAGGTGGATGTGACCAAGCTGGTGCGGTACTTCTTGAAGGTGGAGGATCCTAATATTGCCCACCTGCAGGCAGGCAAGGTTCTGTCAGGAGTAGATGTGGGCACCACATCTTTAAAGGTAAAATTCGGTTTGGCTTAACGTATATACAGCAAAGTTTACACATGAATAATTGATCTCTTGCACTGCATCCTTATTAACAAGGTTTCTCTGTTTGTTTAGGTTCTTTCTCCTCTGTCTGATTCAATACTGGCAGAGAAGACAGTGAGGGTTGTGGATGATCGAGTGACCATCACTGAACTGGGACTGCAGTTGGTCAGTGGTCTCACGCTCAAACTAAAGCTCAATACAGGAAGTAACAGAGTCATCAGCGCCACAGCTTCCACACAAGAAGTGCTAACCAATCTTAAACAGGTAATTTATTATTTACCAACATAGGGCTGGGCATTATTATGATATGCACTGTTAAAAATAATGGTGCTAGACCAGTGGTTCTCAAATTCAGTCCTCGGGCCCCCCCTCCCAGAATGTTTTAGATGTCTCCTTATATGAAACACCTGATTCCACTCATTAGGCTCCTTCCAGAGTGTTTGAAACTTTTCCTTAACACACTTACAAGCTGATGAACTGAATCAGGTGTTTTATATATGGAAACATCTAAAATGTTCTGGGAGGGGGGCCCGAGGACTGGAGTTGAGAACCGCTGTGCTAGACATTGTCACAGATCAACCATTTTTGGCTGTATGGTTCCATAAAGATCCTTTAACATCTATATGTTTAGTTAATATTTAATCAGTTTATTCTTGTTACAGGAGGCAGTGTTGAGTTCCTGGCTTCAGTTTAGCGATGGCACCTTCACCCCTCTGGATATTTATGATCCCTCTCACTACCGCCTCACTGTGACATCACTGAATGAAGGTGTGATCTCTATTCAGGACTCTTCATTGACTGTTGTGGCAGAAGGTGAAGGTCAAGGAACACTGGTGAGAGCCGAGATGACCATTTGTGAGGTCTGTCAAAAATCCAAGCGCAAAAGCACTTTAGCTGTGGCCAATGTCAGCCTAACTGTTAAGTTCCAGACAAACACCAAACGTCCTGTAAACAACAGCACCAATAATTATGAATTCATTACAAACACTACTGGAAGCAGCACAAGATCATTTGCTGGTGTTACTGGGACAGTTAACAGCATTGAGCATAGTAATGAACAAGAGATGGTGGAAGTTGGGAAAAAGTTGAAGCAGCCAGATCTGGTTTTAAACAGAAGTTCAGAATCTGATCGAGAGGAAAACGCTTTAACGAAGATCACCACCACAGCTCAAGACTCAACTTCTGGAAATATTGCAAATGATCTGGGAATGGGCCGGGCTAATGACGCCTCTGCCGGAGTCAGCAAACCTGGGAATATTTTAAACGGTGGAGTTTTCTTCAGTACTGGAAAAGCAGATGTTGATGCTGGAAGTCCTTGGAATACTAATAAAGTTCCTGATGTCTCAATGGTAAGCACTGGAAAAGCCTCTGGGAACTTAGTCAATTACAATAACTACCCACCACAAGTGGAAATCCCCAAGCAGAAGCCAATAAACAATGACTATGGAGATTATGATGATGATATTGAGGAACCACTAAACCAGCCTCTTACGGACCTGGAAATTGGCATGTACGCTTTACTAGGTGTCTTCTGTTTGGCCATCATAGTATTCTTGATAAACTGCGTGTCATATCTGGTCAAGTTTCGGCACAAGCACACACACGCTCAGATTTCTGAGCACCCTGGCCATCGGCACGACTGGGTATGGCTGGGAACAGATGCTGAGCTGGTAATGAACGTCACTGGAAGTCCGTTGCAACAGGACACTCAAAACACATCTGTGATTGACATTGCACCGAGCACAGATCCTGTTGGGACTCTCACTCGAAGGACGTCCTGTCAGGTGTCTTCAGTATCCAATGACCCTAGCGTTGGGAACACCGGATCACTCAAAGTTAGAAGAGATTCACTCCACTCACCCACTAGCAAGAGGAAACGAGTCCAGTTCACCACTTTCACATCATTGGAAAGACAAAACTCTACAAAAACATCACCACAAGAGAATGGATATGGCATTAACTGGGTGGGAAAGGAGGGACATTGTACCACACCTGAGGTGCCAACTACTGAATCTCATGAATAGCTGTGATTGTTGGATCAGATTTAGCCGGATATTTGCACCCATGGTGTATATCTTAATATGGTCACCTGAATGCCTTTTGTTTTAGGATGTTTTTCTGTGCTACACAGTGAAGAGGATTAAGGCCAAGATACTGTTATCAATACAGCTTCATTTGGCTCTTATATTGGCTAATGGTTTGACTTTTTATTTGAGATTAGTATTGAACAGCTCAAACTAACCACCTTGAGGTGACTAGTACAGTATTGTTCAAAATAATAGCAGTACAATGTGACTAACCAGAATAATCAAGGTTTTTAGTATATTTTTTTATTGCTACGTGGCAAACAAGTTACCAGTAGGTTCAGTAGATTCTCAGAAAACAAACAAGACCCAGCACCCATGACACGCACGCCCCCAAGGCTGCGCAACTGGGCAATTAGTCGAAAGGGGTGTGTTCAAAAAAATAGCAGTGTCTACCTTTGACTGTACAAACTCAAAACTATTTTGTACAAACATTTTTTTTTTCTGGGATTTAGCAATCCTGTGAATCACTTAACTAATTTTAAAACTGCTTGACATCTGTGTGGCATGGAGTCAACCAACTTGTGGCACCTCTCAGCTGTTATTCCACTCCATGATTCTTTAACAACATTCCACATTTCATTCACATTTCTTGGTTTTGCTTCAGAAACAGCATTTTTGATATCACCCCACAAGTTCTCAATTGGATTAAGGTCTGGAGATTGGGCTGGCCACTCCATAACATTAATTTTGTTGGTTTGGAACCAAGACTTTGCCCGTTTACTAGTGTGTTTTGGGTCATTGTCTTGTTGAAACAACCATTTCAAGAGCATGTCTTCTTCAGCATAGGGCAACATGACCTCTTCAAGTATTTTAACATATGCAAACTGATCCATGATCCCTTGTATGCGATAAATAGGCCCAACACCATAGTAGGAGAAACATGCCCATATCATGATGCTTGCACCTCCATGCTTCACTGTCTTCACTGTGTACTGTGGCTTGAATTCAGAGTTTTGGTTGGCCATTGGACCCAAAAAGAACAATTTTACTCTCATCAGTCCACAAAATGTTCCTCCATTTCTCTTTAGGCCAGTTGATGTGTTCTTTGGCAAATTGTAACCTCTTCTGCACATGCCTTTTTTTAACAGAGGGACTTTGCGGGGGATTCTTGAAAATAGATTAGCTTCACACAGACGTCTTCTAACTGTCACAGTACTTACAGGTAACTCCAGACTGTCTTTGATCATCCTGGAGGTGATCATTGGCTGAGCCTTTGCCATTCTGGTTATTCTTCTATCCATTTTGATGGTTGTCTTCCGTTTTCTTCCACGTCATTTTAAGGCATTGGAGATCATTTTAGGTGAACAGCCTATCATTTTTTGCACCTCTTTATAGGTTTTCCCCTCTCCAATCAACTTTTTAATCAAAGTACGCTGTTCTTCTGAACAATGTCTTGAACAACCCATTTTCCTCAGCTTTCAAATGCATGTTCAACAAGTGTTGGCTTCATCCTTAAATAGTGGCCACCTGATTCACACCTGTTTCTTCACAAAATTGATGACATCAGTGATTGAATGCCACACTGCTATTTTTTTGAACACACCCCTTTCAACTAATTCAACTAATTGCCCAATTGCACAGCCTTAAGAGCGTGCATATCATGAATGCTGGGTCTTGTTTGTTTTCTGAGAATCTACTGAACCTACTGGTAACTTGTTTGCCACGTAGCAATAAAAAAATATACTAAAAACCTTGATTATTCTGGTTAGTCACATTGTACTGCTATTATTTTGAACAATACTGTACATGTGTACTGTACACATTTGTCTACAGGTATTTATTGAGGGATTTGAATATGTGGATGGCACTTCTGTTTATTTTACTTGTTCATCCTTCCTTTTTTATACAAGAGTGCACAGGGTTACTGTACAGATGAAAGTTGACGTTGTTTTACCCCATCTGTATTTATATGTACATTTGTTTTAATTTTGTTTTACATTAAAAGCCCCATTAAAATGATAAAGCTACCTGGTTTGTACTATGGATGGATAAATCAATTAATCACTTTATGTAATCTTAATTTTAACGTTTCTCCACTTGGGTCCTCTGTACACTTGCCTTGGTCAAAATAGCCAAGTCAGTCTAATCAAGTCATGTGATTTTCTTTCACCAACTTCACTGACAAAAGCAATAAACAATGCACAATCTGTATCATGTACAGTACTGTGCAAAAGTCTTAGGCCACCACCGGCTTTTTTGTTTTAGCAAAGTTTTAGGGCCCTATTTTAACCATCTAAGTGCATGGTCTAAAGCGCCCGGTCTAAATGGGTGTGTCTGAATCCACTTTTGCCAATTTAACAATGATAAAATTGGATTGTGCGCCGAGCACACGGTTGAAAAGGGTTGTTCCTATTCTCCTAATGAGTAATGGGTGTGTTTTGGGCGTAACGTGCAATAAACCAATGGTAGTCTTATCTCTCATCCCCTTCAAAAGCCAGTTGCGAAGGCACTATATCTACTCCCTATTTAGATGACGGACTTTGTAAATTGAAAAACTAAGCGGAGGAAGAAGACCCCCAGTTTAAGATTAATGTTAAATAATTGTGTTGTTTTTCACTTATTTCAAATTATTTTTTTTATTAAAACATTTAAAACCCATTTTCTTTTAGTCATGGAAGTAAAAATAGCAGGCTTTAATTGCTGTAAATGTATGGCTATCCAATATCATTAAAAAATAATTTACAAGTATGTAAGAAAAGGTTTTTACTCTAAAAATACTTTATTTTTAACAAACAAGAGATAAAAAATTTTACAAACGTGCGGAGAGCCGTTTCAGCACTCTGACAGCGGCATGAGTTTTTTTAAGCATTACTTAAAATTGTTTCTCATCTAACCATATCCACAGGTACAGAGTCACCATATACAATAATTCCGTAGGGTAGCTTTTAAAAAACATTTAAAAACAGATGCATTTGTTTAAAGCAAAGCATTTATTTACCAGGCTGCAGGTGAAGCAGCTCTTAATGCCGCCTTACGTCTCATAATCGTTCCTCATTTATGTCCAAGAGACTCAATAATAATCTTTTACATTTGAATGCTTTACTTTTTCAAATTCAACACAAACCCGTGTTGTCGTCTGTTTATACACTGTAAAAAATAATTTGTTGACTTAACTCATTATTTTTTGTTCATTTTTTGCACGGACTTTTTTAAGTTTATTTTACAAATTTTAAACAGTGTAGCTGACAAATGATTAAGTCATATGAACCAATTTAATTTAGTCAAGAAAACTTCTGATTTAAGCTCAGCAAACTAAAGTGAAGTTGTTTAGTTAACTAAAGTCAAGTTTTCAAAACTATGTCCATTGAGTTCAGCAAACTAAAGTGAAGTCTTCAAAACTATGTCTGCTACATTCAGCAAACTAAAGCTAAGTCCTTAAAACTGCATCCGTTACATTCAGTGAACTAAAGCGAAGTCTTTAAAACTGCGTCCATTACATTCAGTGAACTAAAGCGAAGTCCTTAAAACTGCATCCGTTACATTCAGTGAACTAAAGCGAAGTCTTTAAAAGTGCTTCCATTACATTCAGTGAACTAAAGTGAAGTCTTCAAAACTATGTCATTTACATTCAGCAAACTAAAACGAAGTCCTTAAAACTGCATCCGTTACATTCAGTGAACTAAAGCGAAGTCTTTAAAACTGCGTCCATTACATTCAGTGAACTAAAGCGAAGTCCTTAAAACTGCTTCCATTACATTCAGCGAACTAAAGTGAAGTCTTCAAAAATGCTTCCGTTGAGTTCAGTGAACTAAAGTGAAGTTTTCAAAACTATGTCTGCTACATTCAGCAAACTAAAACGAAGTCTTCAAAACTTTGTCCGTTACATTCAGCGAACTAAAGTGAAGTCTTCAAAACTATGTCTGCTACATTCAGCAAACTAAAACGAAGTCCTTAAAACGGCATCCGTTACATTCAGTGAACTAAAGTGAAGTCTTCAAAAATGCTTCCGTTGAGTTCAGTGAACTAAAGTGAAGTTTTCAAAAGTATGTCTGCTACATTCAGCAAACTAAAACGAAGTCTTTAAAACTTTGTCATTTACATTCAGCGAACTAAAGTGAAGTCTTCAAAACTGCGTCCGTTGACTTCAACAAACTAAAGCAAAGTCTTCAAAACTTTGTTTGTTACATTCAGCAAACTAAAGTGAAGTCTTCAAAAATGCTTCCGTTGAGTTCAGTGAACTAAAGTGAAGTCTTCAAAACTATGTCTGCTACATTCAGCAAACTAAAGTGAAGTCTTTAAAACCGCGTCCGTTACATTCAGGGAACTTAAGCGAAGTCCTCAAAACCACGTCCATTACATTCAGGGAACTAAACCGAAGTCACCAAAACTGCGTCCGTTGACGTCAACAAACTAATGCAAAGTCTTTAAAACTATGTCTGTTACATCAAGCGAACTAAAGTGAAGTCAAACTAAAGTGATTTTTTTGGAAAATGTAAATACTTCAAAACCTGCAGCAATACTGAATGTATAAACAATTTCTAAAATCACTTATGATCAAAACAAAAATGATATAAAATTAATTGAATGTCCACCTTTTGCATACATTTTATTGCAAAAATAAAACACCTAAAAACATCAAAAGAAAGGTGTTTCAAGTCACAATGTATGCCTCTAGTACAAGCAACAAGAAATTAATAACCTTCTAGTAATAAAGTTATTACAACATTACTCAACATTAAAAAAAATCATATTCTGAGCAAAGGATATATCCGAACAAGATCACTTTAAAGCATTCAATTTAGAGAACCTGCTCAACATTAGAAGATCTAAACTGGTGTCAAGCTATTTTTAATCTCAGCTTAAAACGAGTCTTAAACTTTTCTAAGCTCTCAAGCTTTAAAAAATTGTTCACTTACATTCGCAAACTCAATTCATAAAAAATTCATCAAACTGATTGCATGTTTTGGCGATCTGGTCAATGCAGCAAGGTTGCAATGGTACATGCAATGCGAACAATATTGTAATTGTTATTATTACTTACACTTTTCTAAGCTCTCAAGCTTCAGCAAATTGATCAATTACGGTCTGAAGCTTCAACAAATACGTCAAAAATACATAAAATTGATTGCATGTACCAGTGCTACATCGCTGCGTTGACCAGATCCCCAAAGCATGTAACTTGTAGGACAATGTTATTTGCATTGCATGATAAAGATCTGGCTTCAAGTCACTTATGTTTTACAGCACTTTTCTAAGCTCACTAGCTTTAACAAGTTTATCAATTACAGCCTCAACATTAAACAAACTAAATAAACAACATTATTAAACAGATTGTACAGATTGGCTTCACAACATTTCAATTTCAGCTAACAATTCAGTTGCATTACCCAGTGTTAACTTACTGCATCAATTTATTTTTTAGACCATGAACCTTTGCTGAGCAGCTTTCTCCATCAATCTTCATAAAAATGCGCTGAATCACCTCAAAGGTGTATCGTAACTCTATGGGATTGCCTATATTCAAAGTGTAAAGGAGTCCAAACAGTTTTACAAAAGCATTTGGAACATCCTGGAGATTCAAAACCACTAGCTCCTCCTCCAGTATCACAGCCACATCCACAACGTCATCTGGGAAGATGGCCACATTCACTTTGTGAAAATCACTTAGCTGACAAGAATGAGAAAGAGAAAAAGACTGAATCAGTGATGGACTATAACTTTCATTACTGGATTAACTAAAAGAAACACAAAGTAATTGGATAAAAACCTAAACTTCAATTATATTTTTCACTTATAGCTGAATAAAACTCTAAATCAAGGTATTCATGTGTAAAAGTTTACTTTAAAGGGGTCCTATTTTCCAAATTCACTTTTCATAATGTACTAGAAACCAATGTGTGTCCGCAGTGGGTGTAAACAACCGCCCTGTAATTGTAATTGCTTAGAATGCCTTTAAATGCCTGAACGGTCGACTGAAATATTTTGCGCTCTGTGGTGTAAACAGCATCACACCAGCACTGCACATGATGCTAGTTTATACTCCACTCATATGTTGTAAATAATTTCCTGACTTACAAAATTCACATTACCGTGAAAGTCGGAAAGCTTTGATGATACATAGTATACAAGATGAATTTCCTCGCTTAACTTAGGTGAGTTTGTCCACGTTTTATATTGTTTTGCTTTTACATTTTATATGTCGCTTTCCTGCCACAGGGATAGTTTCTACGGGAGCGCCTTTGCAAACATGTTCTATAGATCTGACAATGCTAGTGGTTGCGTTGTTACCTTTACATTATCTGTAATGAGGTGACACCCACAGGCGGTACCTGCTATTCATTTGAAAATGAATAGGGCTGACTTCTTATAGTCGAGGATTCGACGATTCGATTCGGAGAGGTCTGATTAGGGAAGTGTTATTATGTAACCAATGAGCAGCATCACTGAGAAGCTTAACTGCATGGATGACAAGTAACCGCAACAATCGCGTTTTTCACGTTAAATTCATATATAGCTATGCCCTTCTTGTTTTTCACATCATATGTATAATAAAGGCAAAATAGAAAGAGTTAAGAGAGTAACTTCTTTTTCGTACATTTCTATTCAAAATGTAATACTACACTGTAAAAAATTTTTATTTTAAAAAATTGTGGAAACTGAAAGTTAAGTATTGACTCAACATATTGCTTTCAAAAAATTCTCCCCAAACAAAAATATGCGTGGGAGTTGATGATCGACATTTTCTACAATAAAGTTATGGTAAGTACTTAAATATTTACATTTAAGTCATTTTTAAGTATTTTTAAAGTCATTTTCTAGTTAAACTGAGTGAAAATCTGAATAATTACAGCATACAAACAAAAGCATATGATGTTTTCTCCTCAGTGTAACGCACCGAGCAACGCTTCATTTAGTGAGGAAATGGCAAGGTCACTACAACTTTCACAGTGAGTATATTATATTTGTATTTCTTATATAACATATATGTATGAAAACTGTTAGCTTTTTCGAGATTTAGGTGCGTTTTTTTATTAAGAGCCGCTGCGCCGCGCCCACACGTGCACACACAGACATGAAATGCTGCTTGCAACTTGCGCCTTTCTAGAGAGAAATTGTCGTGTTTTTTAAATAAATGAATACATGACGAGTGTGGGGGCTTCTGTATTTGGCCTGGAAGTCACGAAACGGGCGCATTCTTTACATGTATTTGACTGTATGCAGCACTGCGCAGACAAATCAACCTATGACATCAAAGTTCCGCGAGAGCCATTCAAAAGCTTATATCTCGTGTTATTATTGATCTCATGTGCCAATCGATCTGCGCCGCGCATGCTGCCGTCGTCATCTTGCGTCAGGAAATCTGATATGAAAAGGACACTCTCTATCAGCTGGTGTTGTAAAGCTGCTGTTTATACTCAACGGCGCGAGTCTCAAATAAGTGCAAGGACACCGCCCAAAACGGACGAGATGTTTAAATATTCAGCGCGTTGACTGTACTGTAAGTAATCGAATATAAAACCAACACGAAGTAGCGCTTAACATTAGTACCTAGGTTTGCTTGAACAATTCGCCCTTAAAAAATTAACCATATTTTTACTATTGTTTGTGTTGGATAATCTTTAACCACACATTTACCATAGTCTCACTAAAGGATATTTTAAGTGAAACTAATGAAAAATGTCCAATACCAAAATAACTGTACTTCTTTATTAAAACTGTTTTATTTTCATAATGTTGAACAGCAATATAGCTAATAGCAGACGTTTTTCTGTGTTCAGAAGTTTAAACTTTGAGAATATTCTATATTGATCTGGTTTTATTTATTACATTGGCTTCATTTGGTACATGTACACTCAGTGAGACTTTTTTACTTCTTACAGAGTACCAAGGCTTTTACACAAGTGACATGAAAATAAGAATTCGTAAAACTCTGAGCAATTTCTGATCCATGTCAAGATTCATTTCCAGTGAGCCGGTTGTGCTGGAAAATTTATGCCTTAAATTTGTAGAATGTTTTAGGTGTTTAATGTTTAAACTGTTATGAGGCATTGTTTAAATGTTTAAAGTGTTTAAAGTAGTTTCATAAGCTCTTTTCTTCATGTGAGAATGTTAAATTCAAGTGAAATTGTGATTAACGTTGGGTGAGGAACTCTCCCCACTTTTAAATTGGTGTTTTTGGAGATATTTGTAAAATGTATTTTCTAAACTTTTTATTAAAAATAATTATTTTCTAATGTCTACTGTGCAATTGTAGGCAGACCATTTCTGTATGTTTACAATTTTAAGGTATTACAAATAAATAAAAAATGAATAAAATGTTACAAAATAGTTTGTGTGTTTCTTTTTCTATTAGAACAACGGAAAATAAACAATTCAGCATGGTTCCTTACCAATTTAATTTTACCAATATACATTTTCAGAAGTGAAACTAAGATGACAGAATAACTGTAGCGTAAATTAAATTACTTAATTTAACTGATCGACACAAATACAAAGCACCATAATATAACTGATAGCTTACCAGCATTAAAACCACTTAAAATAAAAACCTTTATAGGTTTTTTTCTGTCCCCTACGTGGATGAGGAAGCTGCAGCCAAAAACGCCTGTGGCTTTATAATTAACTGACTTACCTGGACATTTAGATATGAACGTTTTTCATCAACAGTATCTGCGTGAAACATTATAAACATTGAAAATCTCCTGCGACTCGACTGTTTGTTGCAGAGAGTCCGCTTGATTAACGGCTTTTCGTTCAGTCCGCGTGAGCTAAACATTTATGTTCTGTAATTTTTTACTCGCATAGGCTATATTTCTACTTATTTTTGACCAAGTAACACTCGGATATAATGTAAGTTGTTTTGTAATGTACATTTCTATTCAAAATGTAATACTATGCAAAAGTGAAACTAAGATGACAGAATGACTAGAATAATACCGTTTTCTCCGTTTTAATTTTTGCAAATTCCGTTTTATCCGTTTTAATTTTTGGCAATTATATGTTTTACCCTTTACTTTTATTTTAGTCATAAAAAGAGTGTGCCTTTAATGTTAATGATTAAAATGTAAATGATTTGTGGAAAAACTGGATAACAGGATTACTTAATGACTATAAAAGATGCATTTACACACGCACATACACATGCACACGTGCACACACACACACACACACACAACTCAATTCAATGCATTGTTTAGTGTTGTTGCAGGAGGCTACAACAAGGTGTCAAAGCAGTGGTGCCTTCCGAAGTGCCTTAAACACATCAATCCAGCAGAACGCGTTCCATATTTTATAAACAATCGCTTGAAATGCATATTACTTTACAAACATACACAGGATAGTGATCTGACTTAGGACAGCATGAGCGCGCAGCTATTTGCACGTGCGAGCGAAAGAGAGACAGAGAGCGGCGCCATGATGCAGATGATTATATTTTAAATGCGAGGGATAGTTAGTTTGCCTCAGCTCGCTTGAAATGTATAAAACTGAACAAATACATGAGGATTTGTGTTCGCACTTCGGACCGATGCATGAGCGCGTGCACATGAGAGAGGTACAGTGAGACAGACGTGGATGAGAGAGTGCATGTATCTTTGCGCTCACCGTGAACAGAGTGTTGACAAAACTTCCAAAATAACAGTTCTCCGGTCACATAAAAGTCATGTGAGACCTGCTCGGAACTAAGTGCTTAGCGTCGAATTTCTTAATTTTTTCGCTGACGAAAGCAGAGTCGTGGAGAGCCGCTTCGCCATGGTTTCAGTGTTTTGGAGGGGGTCTGAAACGACGCGAGGGGGCGTGTCGCCCAGATTTACTTCCCCTGGTCTGCATTTCCCCCAGACATACGTTCGTCTCCCACACAAAAACATAATTTTATTCAAAATATGTAAAATTCCGCAAAATTCCGCGTTAATACTAGATTCCGTGTTAATTAGCCAATTCCGCGATTCCGCGAACTGTAGCGTCATCTGCATCTAGAGTAGAGTTTTTAAAGATTTAAAGTTGTAAAGATTAAAACTACTTTAACTTAACTTACCAGTATTAAAACCTAAAATAAAAAACCTTTATAGGTTTATTCTTTGTATACAGCGTCCGCTCCGTGAATAAGGGAGCTGCAGCCAAAAACGCCGGTGGCTTTATTATTAACTGACTGAACACTTGACTCTTACCTGGACATGTATGAACGTTTTTCATCTGCGTGAAACATTATAAACATTGAAAATCACCCGTGACTCTACTGTTTCAGCAGGTCCACTATGTTGCAGAGAGTCCGCTTAATTAACTGCTTTTCGTTCAGTCCGCGTGAGCTAAACATTTATGTTCTGTAATTTTTTACTCGCATAGGCTATAGATCTTCAGTTATTTCTGGACTATGAGGAAGAGTAAAGAAGTGTTAATTTTTAACTCTTTGCGGGTGCCGCAAACTTTATATTTTTCAATCTCTCCACAAAGAGACTTAGGGCCAATCCCATTTCTCTGTCTTACCCCTTCCCCTTCCCCTACCACTTCGTCTTACCCCTAGCCCTTGTCCCTCAAAACCAAGTGTTAAGCGCTAGGGGTGAAAACATACCCCTATGAAATGAGACACCGCTTAATATTTACGGTTACGTCATCAGTGAATCAGCCGCCGAGTTTCTTCTGGCGTCCCTGTGTGATACAGGACGGTATACGTAAAGCACGTACCGATGTCTCCAAAGCAAGTAGTGTTATGCACTGATATCAAACGAAATTCGCTGCTAACGTTAATGGAATTTAGTTAAAACTGTAGACAAGCATGCAGTCCATTCATGGCTAGTTAGAGAAATACGGGAATGTTGTGCAAATCAGCAAATACGGGAATGTTGTGCAAATCAGCAACGTAACGTTAGCGTAGCAAACTAGCGAAATTTTAAAACATTTAAATTAAGAACATAATTCAAATATATATGAACAGGACTGTGTAGAGCACAAAACAAGACGTTAGTAATTTTTTAATTAATTATTAAGCCGAAAATACTTACATTTATGGGACTCTCTGGACGCTCTGGACGCCATTTTTGCCGGTTGCGCAGTGTATTCTGGGTACCCCTTGGTTTCAAGTAAGCTCGCGGAAATTCTTGGTTTTAAGGGGTATCTACCACTTGCCCTTAGCCCTACCCCTTGATCAAAACGAGAATTGGGATAGCCCTTACTCTCACGTGAACGTGCAAAACTAAGGGGTAGGGGTAAGGGGAAGGGGTAAGACAGAGAAATGGGATTGGCCCTTAGATTACTCTGCTGATTTTTTGGCATACAGATATGATTCACACATTTAAAACATTAAAGTGTCTAGTTTTTTGTGTCCACTCCCAATAATAACAAAATGTTGTGCTTTTCGCAAAATTAAGAAAATAAACATGATGCGCGTTCAGTTCCTTTTAGAAACGCGTCAAAAAAATAACTAACTTAAATACTTGTCAGACAAACAAAAGACAAATGCCTACATAATGCTTGGCATGTCTACTTTTAAATGACGTAAGTGTAATCGAAAACAAATATTGTCATTCGTTGTTAACCCCTAGGGGTCCAAAAACGTGGCACTGCGTTTTGACGTGTTTTCTCCTTATCATAGCAGAATTAATAATCATACACTTACGTGTTTGACATCATTTGAAACTGTGGAGGGTCTTGTTTAATTTGTGTACATTCACAATAACAACAGATCTTTGTGTTTTTGTCAAATAAAGAAAATAAACAGGGTGCGCATTCAGACACTTCTGTCTCCGCCAGCTGTCTCAAAACACGTAAAAAAAATCAATTGAAACTCCACGAATACTCGTCACACAAACATAATATACACATATCCAAATAAAGCCTGAAATGTCAACTTTTAAACAAGCTAATTATAATCAAAAACAAATATTGCCTGTTTATACAATCTGCATTGAAGTAAAGAGTACAGTGTTTCCTGGCTGACTTCATTATCTTTAATGCGGTCACGCACACAGGCGGTAGCCGCTGTTGACATGGTAATGAACAGACGAGCAGTTCAAACTAACAAACAAAGCGTAAAGTTTGATCAGATTTAAAGACTTTACCGCATGTTTGGATGATAAACTTTATACACACATGTGAGGAAGATCTTCATTTTTGTCTGGACATTGAGGAAGAGAAGCGTTTATCTTTAATGTTACCTAAGAAGAAGAACAATGGAAGACGCACTGGAGGAGGATACTTGAAGTAAGTAACAGTTAATTTATCCTCATTTATATTTGCCATCATGTAATATGTTATGGCTTGTGCAGTTCAGCCTACACAAGCGACCTCAGCAGACTGGACGCTTCGGATTGAAAAACTTTCAAATTGTTTACAAACGAGGACGCATGAACCACATAATGGCGGATAACTTTTACATGCTGTACAGTGTTAGACACAGTAATTCACTTTCGTATCATTCATGGCAACTTTCAGTAAGCCTGCACTGCAAGGTCTTTTAAGTGTGTGCTGTAATATGATTCCATATATTGTTTACATGCGACGCAATTCGATACATTGCGGTTTACATGCAACACCGTTTTTACGAGCACTGCGTTGTTTACGCGGAGACGCGTGTATTCACGCACATGGCGCCATATGCAATGTGTTTTTAAAGTTCATACGCGCTTACAGAAACACATTAAAAAAACAGAAGCTATGGAAACAGCTTTTTATATAACTAATCACTGCAGATGTTTATCTGAGATTCTGAATTCAGTTTATGTACATTATAGTTTCAGACCTGCCAACCTTGGAAATTTTTTTTGAGTAGCAATTTACTGCAGCGGCGCAGCGCGAGGACAGGCACATTTGCTGATCAGTAGTGATTGAGTTCACATGATCACTTAACTTATTACTAAGCACATAGTTCCCAGTCACCACCATATCTAGTTTTTCAACATAAAAGTAGGCTATGAAGAACTATTTTAATGAAAAGGCAATCCCAAAAATATGCTTCTTAAAACTTAAACATAATTGAATATTGCATTGGCCTATGGCATATGTCTTTGGACATTATAAATAACAAAGAATCAACAAATAGCATGCTATATCCTTGCTTTATTTTCCAGCAGGCCCGTTGACATGAAGCTCCACTGGGGCACAGGCCTCCCACTACTTTTTCTTTAACATACCCAACATGAACACTATTAATGTTTTAAGGCATAAATGCCATGTTAGCAGATTTGCATTCTACAGTACTGATGATAATGAGTCTTTTACAACAAATTAAAATAACATTACTTAGCTACTACAATAAAAAGCATATGTGCATGATCGTTTGTGTATATTATCTGCATAGTGTCTAAACCTGCTGAAAAAAACAGCATAGACCAGCATAATTCCCATGCTGGTTTGGTGCTGGTTTAGCTGGTGGTCCCCAGCATACAGAACCAAAACACAACATATGCTGGTCTTGCTGGTGCGCTGAGGACCACCAGCTAAACCAGCACCAAACCAGCATGATAATTAAGCTGGTCTATGCTGATGGTCACCAGCACCCAAACAAATGCTGGAATACTGTTTTTATTTCAGCAGTGATGCCAACTGTTTATGTAGTGTCCTAAAGTAGATCTAGTGAACTAATCAGTGATTTCATATCTGACAATACAGAACAGTACACAAACATGTTTTGATTTTCTCAGCAATAATGCAAAGCTCTATACTTGGTTTTTACTAGCTGAGCATATAGTTCGTTTTACCTCCCTCATCATCTATACTTTCTAGGGGTGTGACGAGATCTCATGCGACGAGATCTCGCAAGATTAAATATGTATCGCGAGATTAAGTGTGTCTCGCGAGATTTCTTGTGTAGGTGAAATTCTGGCCGTTTCTCAAATAAAAGACTGCATCCTTCGGAGGTCGCATTTTTAAACTGCATTTACTTCATAAAGACTGTCTTATTAGAGACTACTAACAATTACAAAGTTTACTAATAATTTAGTTAATCGCAAATTGTTGTAATATGCTCACGACTTGCGAATGTAATGCTCAGTTAATGATCTGAAATAAACCTTAATGACGTATGCAGCCTGCATATGCGACCTCCGGAGGATGCAGCTTTCTGTTTGACCCTTTTAGGGGCCAGTTACACCAAAAGCGTTTATGGCAGTTGCAGGCGCCTTTTTTAAATTATATTATATGGGCATGGAGCGTTTGCGCGCTGTTTATGCGCGCTGAGTGCCTTGCGGTTTTTGCCGGCGGCCGCAGCACGCGCCTTTGAAGGGACGCTGAGAGCGGAGAAGCGCCCGACGTCATTCGCGTCTTTCCATTGTCCACTCGAATCAGGGGAGATGCGGGCCTTAAGTTGTGGTGAGGGAAGCTTACAGTTGCTTTGAAGAACCGGACTCCACTCGCTCACTCTCTCCTGCGTGTTTGTGCACCTCTCACCCTCAAACAAGGTCAGAGCAAGCGCCATCTTTTTAAAGTTTCTGCTAATATGACAGTTAACAGCAAAAAAGCGCTCACGCTTCAATATTTGATTGACAAGACAGCTGACTCGGTGGTTGCCTAGCAATATTAAAAGCCGCTTCGCGTCGGGTCCTGATCACACTGTCGGGGCTTATTTCCCGATAACTACCGACTGCCTCTACATTATCCCTTACGTAGTGGTATCAGTGATATTTAGCCATCAGTTATGTACGTGGGAAATTTATGCTAACAGCTGTATACATCTTTCTTACAGGTCTGCATCCCTCTCATCAGTACAAAACTATGAAGTGGAAAAACATACTCACACTCTTTGGACATATGTTATATGGTAACATGAGCCACATGTTTACAGCTCTGTTGTGTATCAGTTTCTTAGTTTATACTGAGAAATTATATATACTGAGTTGAGTTTTGAATAGGGTTTGTTTCCAAATAAACAGAAAATGTCCTAGTGTCCTAATTACCATTTTGATTATAATATTAACTTCTTAATAAACCTCAAACAAACATGTATACATTTATTTGTCCTCCTCACATTCTTTACTGTAGTTTCCTCTAGGGATGTCCCGATCAGGTTTTTTTGCCCTCGAGTCCGAGTCTGAGTCATTTGATTTTGAGTATCTGCCGATACCGAGTCCCGATCCGATACTTCTATAATACATAAAAAAAGAATAAATAAGAGCGAAAAAAACAGAACCAGGATGTTCCTTATGTCATGCCGCACGCGTTGCTGTTTCTGTGTGGAGTCAAAAGAGTCTAACTCTGTGCCAGCGCATAACTACAGATGTGTTAAAAAATAATGAGAATATATATAGTATATGTACAGGGGTTAAATTGGGATTTGTTTTGTGGGGATGCTCTGTTGGGAGGGAGGGTTCGAGGGGTAACATGTTTAATCCTGATGACAGCAAAGCCACTGGTGTGTTTCAATGACATTTTGGACCTCTGATAGGATTTTATAAGTTTCAGTTTTAAAGCTGTGCCACATGTTGACCCAAACTTTAAAACCTGAACTATTATTATTATTATGCAAATCTATGAGTCTGACACCCTATATGCATTTGTTGCACATGTCATTATGCACAATTGATCAAACTTTGAAGGAAGTTATAAGAATCAACCCCCTTGACTTATTCTAGGCATAAGATAGGCTACCCAAAAATACTCAATTAACAAGAAAAACAACATATTGATTCAGCAATATATCTTATAAATTAGCCATAGAGATTCCCTAAGCTGGTCAGCAGTTAGTTATAAAATACCTATAGTTAGGTCGTAATTAATCTGTATAATCAAAATACATTATTTTATTAAACTATACAATCCAGTTATCTAGTTAACATATTGTAATGAGATGAGTGACATGGCTAGACATACTTTAATACTTTGTTTCTAGACTTCTATTAAGTTTTCTCGACGTGGGCACCATTCTTACCTCTCTCTCTATCTATCTCTCATCTCTACAGTATCCTGCGCGAATGCGCGTTCTTGAGGTTCTGAGTGAGACGCGGAGCTGCGTCTGAGCACATGGTGACAAAAACGATCAACGCGTCGTTTAAATGAGCGGTAAAAACTCGGTTTTGTCGTGGGTTCCTTGCACGCACGAGTGTGAAGCTTATTAATGACAGCACGTCAATGGGCTTGTTCGACTTCATGCGGCGCCGCAACAATCTGCAGCCGGGTGACGTCAAACTACCGCGAGAGTGATCCGCGAAATCAAACGGAGAAGTTTGCTTTTAAATCGCTCTCGCGGAACTTTGACGTCATCCGGCTGCCGGTTCTTGTGGCGCTGCATGAAGTCGAACAAGCCTATTCTCTTCTCATCAGTTCACACGCACCAGCGCAGCGCGTACACTGGCGCGGAGCAGAGCGAGACCTTAATGGATTTTAAACCCTGCATATGTATCCGAGTCCTGATCGGGAGGTAACGTCCGATTCCGATCGAGTCTGAAACCACGTGATCGGGGCCGATTTCCGATCACGTGATCGGATCGGGACATCCCTAGTTTCCTCTCACATTTCAGCCTAAAGGCTCATTATGCAGCTCATTATGTGAGTCTTTTGTTTGCTAGCTGTCAATTAATCCTTCTCGCATACGGCCCCTCTAAACAAATAGTATCTTACAATTTCTAAATCAATCTATTGTTTTATGTGAATGAGTAGGCAGAATGATTTACACATCATTTTAAAGAAAAAACTCAGGACTACTAGATCCTGTTTAGAAAAGTCTTGTTAAAACATGTTTAGTATGGGTTTTGTGAACTTATATCAGTGACTTTAAAATGTTGCTTTTTTTAAAACCACGCATAAACATTATTCTCTCAAAAATACAAACATGTACATACATGTTAAAGGTGTCACGATTTCGATTTTAAATCAAAATCGATCGAAATTAAGTCACAACCTCGAATTTCGAATTAAAAAAATGGGATCGTCGATGCCCCCATGTCACGTCTGGTCGGCTTCCCAAGCTGGGGAAAACTCTCTGAGGTGCCTTTAAAAACACTGGTTCAGTGTCTGGAATGCGATTTATATTTTAAACACCAAGGATGTATTGCTACAAATGCATATCATAATCAGGATTACTACCTAGTGATCTGACTTCGGACAGATCGCAGCTCTCTGCACGTGCACGAGAGTTATAGAGGCGCCAAGATGCAACAGGTTATATTTTAAACAAAAAGGATAGTTTGCTTCAGCTTGCATAAAACTAAACAAATACATAAGGATTACTACTTTAGTTTATGTTTAGACTTCGGACAGATGCGATAGCGTGTGCACGTGAGACAGAGAGAAGTGCAGCTGCTTATAACGTGCTGGATTTATTTCAGATGCTAGGAGTCCAAGACGCGCGCATTAAGTCCATGTGGGTGCAAGAAGGAATCCACTCTTCACAAGCTTTCTCGAGCAGTGAAGCCCACAAACCCCCATGCGAGGAAAAGCACGGAATGTGCATGTTAATGTGAAACTATAATAATAATAATAAATAATAATGGCCTATCATTTTTTGTCTTAAGAAAAATGTAAAAACCGAGAATCGAATCAATTTGTGACCTTAGAATCGAAAATGTAGTCAAATCGAGGATTTGGAGAATCGTGACACCCCTAGTAAACACGCATGTGATTTAATGTGTTTGAACAGCCACAAGCCATCTTTCCGCCCATTTATGTAATCTGATGTACTGAGATCAATGTTTTACATCTTTTCTGACCTCTAGAATGAACACATGGTGTACAGCACTATTTTTAGCCTTTCATTGATAAAACTAAAGTGGCTGATCTGCGTGTCTTTCGTTTTATTTTACAAGCGTTCACCAATATAAGAGAAAGCTCTTACATATACACATACAAAACATTGTGTAACATGCTTACTTAAAACACAAGCATTGGACTCTGACATATTAGTTTGCTTCCATTTAAACCCATCATTACTCCCGCTCATGTTTAAATGACAGAAGAGGGACTCGTCCACAGACCATTCCCTCAGTAATCTGGAGAGAAGCGGTCGAAAATGGACAAAGAGAGACAGACTTAAATACTGTAAGAGCTGAATGGTGGTGCCAAACCCTGACAAAAGGTATTTCCTGAAGCCAGCAACAAATGGCTGAATCCACAGGAAACCGCTTCCTAATTCCTTGTTGAATTATCATCTGAAACCCTCCACAAAGAATTCACATCTACCCCGAAACCTTCCTCAAAGAATTCACATCTACCCCCCCAAGACAGTTACCCCATGGTGTGGGACAGAGTCACACCCGACCACACTTTCTTGTCCCCCTCTCCTCATGTTTTATAAAAGCAATACATTCTACATGTACAAAGAATGTGAAACTGGTTTTGTTTGGTGTTATATGAAGTGCTTTAATGCAAGTGGTACATTTGGGTTTATTAATATGACAACAGGATTCAATGTTAATCTGTGACAATAAATAAGTAAACTTTACCTAATGTTGGGAGACAACTCCTAACTTAGACATGTTGACCAATCACCCACTGTATGTATATTAGGCTACACCCCTGATTTTACAACAACCAATCAGTACCAAACTCCTATATGCTTTGTTCTCTGGTTATTTAGGGAGATATGTAGAAGACTCAGACGGGACTTTCTATATCTAGAAATGCACCCCCGTGATGCTGTATCTTTGATACAGCATCATGTTTCTTTTTCTTTTATTTTGAGGAATCTGTAACCAGATCTTCATCTCCTTACCAGGTATGCAATGGTTTTTCGTTTGTTTCATATTTGAATTGGAATGTAAATTGGCTTCTGAATTATGTGCTACCTACCTGGTTAATAAATTGTTACATTTGCATTCATTCTAATTTGCTCTGTATCATTGACTCTTCTAAGTTACAATAAGTATTATCCTTTGTCACCATAAATCTATAACCGGGGTGTAAATTCATGCTAATTGTCTATACCGTTGAACTAGAAGTTCAGCCATTACTTTACTATATGTGGACTATCAGATGATAAGTCAGGACCTCTGATCAGTATCTCTACTATAATCATAGTTTTGAGTTCTGTATTAAGTTGGATATAGTTGGCTGGGTTGCATAATATTTTCTAATGATAATTAAGGGCACGCCAGCATGGGGCAGTTGCTTCAACCATTTCCTCTGGTTACACGGATAGACTAATTATTTAACCCTAACTAAGTTGAGGGTAATTGTAATGATTATTCGAGGGCTATATAAGTCAGGACCTCTGGTGTGGTTAAGTTTAATTATTTAACCATAACTAAGTTGAGGGTAATTGTAATGATTATTCGGGGGCTATATAAGTCAGGACCTCTGGTGTGGTTGAGTTTTATGTTTCAGAATCCGCACAACGGCCGGTGTGGGCTGATATGATATTGGTAATCGAATGAATGAGTTCAATGTTAACATGAGTAAATAGAATAATCAAATGTTTATCCAAATTCTATATTTATATCAATTTGATTCATATTACAATACGTTTTATATCTTTGGAGTCAGGTGTAAAGTTGCGTAACGTTAATTTGTCTTTATAAGCGCCGGAAAAGACCGAACGCGCTATAACCCTTCGTTTGGATTCCGTCGCTGGGCCAAACGGATGGATGGGGTCATATTGGTTCCACTTACAAAGTGGTGATTCCCGAGACGTGATATTCAACCAGTAAGAAATCAACGTACAAAATACGACTGATGCGATCCCTGGAGAATAAGAGTCTTTTCATGGAGCTAAAGGTTTGAACTTCTTCTATTTCTTCAGCTGATGTGGTAAGTCAATCTTTTCTTTGCCTTTTAAAAAATGTTGAAGGGAATGTTTTAAACATCCCACATTTATGAAATAGGTTGTAAATATACCTAATGTTAGACCGGAGAACAAATCCGGTGGGGCTTAAAAGTTAAATGAAACCACATTATTAGGAAAATGCTGTGTAATGCTAATGAAGAATGAATTGCGTTGCTCTGTTAAGATCTTTTATTTACGTGCCTACGGAAAACAAAAGATCGTCTTATATTGAAGTTAAATCATCCAAAATTTGTTCTGATTCTCAAACAAGGAAAACATCTAGAATCTAAATTTAAATCACCAAATTCTACCCAATTGTTTATGCTGTGACAGCAAATGTACAACCTGGAAAGAGTGCCGAAATAACTTTTAACAATTGGAAAATGATGTTGGATGATTTAAACTACAATGCCATGAATGTGTTTGCATGTGAAAGAAGGACTTGGACAAATTAAGGTAATATTGTAAAGTTGGAGAATGAAGGAAATGTACGAATGATTGAAGGCAGCGTTGTTGGATTTAAAAATCCCCAACGCATAGAGAAGTGTAATTGAATGCTGGACATTAAGCAAGTAGGGAGATAAGTTGAAAGAGTAAAGATTGCTTGTTGTGAGTGAGCCTTCTAAAAGATCACTCAAAATTTGTGTGTAGTATATTGTGTATAGAATGGAATTAGTAAGTCATATTACAATTATAACTCCTAAATCATGCAGTATTCCTCCATTGACGATATACAGCTAAGCAAAACTTAAAATTGTTGCAGGAAAATACAATGTTGTTAAAGGCCAATAAAACACAAATGGTCTTATCTCTCACTGTGAGAAACCCAACTGAGATCAAAAGGGGCTTACCCCCCTCTTAGATAACGGGCTATCCATTGTTCTCAAGAAAGAACATTGTTTTAAAGAGAGACACTTGTATTTAAGAGGAATACATTAGCAGGAACATTTGTGCCTCACACCAGCCTGTCCAGGGCTTTGAAACCTTTTCACATTCAAATACATTGATACAGGAACATCTTGTAATCTAAAACACCAATGTGGTAATCCTTAAGAGATCAGTAATGAATGTATTCTTAATTAATACTATTTTAATATAATATAATCTACATTGTGATCAAGTTGCAATATACATTATATTATAATGGCCAAACAGGCCTCAGATGGTAAAATGTGGTGCATAACATGTACTATATGGAATAACTTGCACAGGCCAAACTCACAGAATTGGTCCACTACCCAGTGTGTCAAGGAGAGGAGTATGTTGTCACGTGTTGCCATGTTTTAACACTGAAAAATTACATGACACTCGTGATAGTGGACCAAATCTCCTTCATTGGAAATCTCTAACCCATTTTTTTAATCCAATACAGAGGTCTATTTTAATCATTTGGTAACTAAACCTATGATAGATGCTGAACACAACAAGCAAAAGAGTCTTTTTGGGTCAGAGATCTGAAGCAGGTGTGATAAGCTGATGAACTGCCCACAGGTCTGACTGAACTGAGCAACTTAAAATTAACTTATGGAAAAGTTCTCCAGCAGAAATGGAGTTTTGAATGCTCACAGCAGACAGCAAGGGTTAAATGCTATCACAGCTTAAAGTAATACACTGTCAGACTACAGTGCAATAACAGTAAAAAAAAAAAGCTCTGACCAAAAGATGAAAAAACTAATTTAATCTCTGAAAATAAATTTGCAAAGTAATATGACAATGATACATCTATTCCCTAATGACTGATCACCAAAAGGAAAAATTGTACCACATGTCTCAATGCAAATTGCAAAAGGGTTAAAAAACTAAAATTGCTTCTCTGCTTGTCCCTTTATCAGGTTGAAAGCTGTAAATCCTGGCCAGAGATGTCTGGCCACATCAGACAAGACAGCAAACCCTGCAGAAAAGCAATCTAGAAAACGGAGGATGGGTGTGAAGACATTCAAAGGCCATTTTACACCTCACAACACTATACCATCATGAATAGACATGGCCTCAAAATTTGCAACACTAATTGTTAGAGATAAAATCCACCCATCTTCCAGACAAAAACTGACTGTACAGCACACACATTGACTAAAACAATCTCGTAACACATCTGGTATAGACGTAAAGACTATCCAGACATAAACACTACACACCACACAACATATTCCAAACTTAACACTACATTTAAAACCAACATTCTCCTGTTACACAAACAGGGACATCTAATCCAACACAAATTCTAAGTGATATCATTCACACCCATAATAGCAAAACTACAACATTCATAAGAAACTTACTTGGCAAAGTCACACTTTGATGATTATGTTTCTAATTGCAATAACAAACTTACTGTCTAAATCTCAAATCAATAATCTGACTGTTGTTGTCATAAGTGAGGACCAGTTGGCGCCCTGATCCTCAATTTATCACTAAACAACAGCACAAACAATTTTCAAGAATCAATCAAACCATTTACATCTCAACTCCTAATATCAAATGTGACTTAGCCAACATATCACATACACACCTATATAAGTATTCACATATCTCTACACTCGTACACCTACTTATACATGCAAACACATTGAAATCTGAGATTCTAAATCTTCAAGTCTATGGACTACACATACTCATAAACATGCCTATACACACAAGCACATACATATACACATAGGCACATACCTGCACACATAGAAATCTAACATGAGATTCTGAATCTTCAATTGTGCTCATGGACTCAACATGTCCTGAACATATTCTTAAGTTAATCTTAGGCCTACAAGGTGCTTATATTAAGAGAATTCAGAATTCCCTAGAAACATTCATGATAGATGTGTGTATGGAACGATTACACAATTATGTGCCTATTATTATTGTTATTATTATTATTATTATTATTATTATTATTATATGGGCTACCATGCCCATACCTAAATCTATTGTAGCAATATTTTACTATCACGTTTATTGATACACCCTATGAGATGCATTACCAAATTTTACTTTAACATGTTCTGTTATTTTTTTTTACATGCATACATGAATGTTATTTAACACTTTCTGGTTTTTATTTTCTTTTATTTTCACATGACCAAATACATGCATACCTGAATGTTAATACCTGAAGGTTATTTTTACATTTTCTGGGTTTTATTTTTATACAATCTATAATATGCATACCTGAAGATCATTTTAACAATTTCTGGGTTTTGTTTCCATACAATCTATAATATGCATACTTGAAGGTTATTTTAACACTTTCTTGGTTTTATTTTCATACAATCTGTAACATGCATACCTCAAGGTTATTTTAACATTTCATTTTCTGGGTTTTATTTTTATAATATGCATACCTCAATGTGATGTTTTTATTGCTTTAACCTGATCTTTGCATCCTCTCCTTCAATATCCAGAGACCAAGTACCTTTGAATTCAGCTAAACTCCAAGTACAACAGTGGGAAAGAATGATGGTAATGTTATAGATCAGAGGTATTCGACCCTATCGTACCACTTGCCCATTTTCACATCAAGTTATCATGTGTAATGTTTTATTTTATTTTATTTTATTTATGGTTTGCCCTAACTATCATGTTATAGTGTTACCAAGCCTATTGATATTGGTCAGTGTTCAATCAATGAATGGTCCTTAAGGTGTGCAGGTGTTTCACACAGTGATGTATTGTCAATGTCAATACCCCCACCCGATGACGTCTGAATTCACCGTTCAGAGGTGACAACTTTCTTCAAAGAGACAGAACGTCTAAGAACAGGTGGTTTCCGTGAAAGAATGGGACATTCATCGAACGAAGCACACAGGCCTTGGTTGACACACTGAACTTGAACACTATGAACACTACAGGGATTGGACACCACCGAGATGTATGTTGATCTCATCGGGACTGTTATGTCTCTCCGACTTGATCAAAATGGGCGGAGCTGTAAGAGCTGAATGGTGGTGCCAAACCCTGACAAAAGGTATTTCCTGAAGCCAGCAACAAATGGCTGAATCCACAGGAAACCGCTTCCTAATTCCTTGTTGAATTATCATCTGAAACCCTCCACAAAGAATTCACATCTACCCCGAAACCTTCCTCAAAGAATTCACATCTACCCCCCCAAGACAGTTACCCCATGGTGTGGGACAGAGTCACACCCGACCACACTTTCTTGTCCCCCTCTCCTCATGTTTTATAAAAGCAATACATTCTACATGTACAAAGAATGTGAAACTGGTTTTGTTTGGTGTTATATGAAGTGCTTTAATGCAAGTGGTACATTTGGGTTTATTAATATGACAACAGGATTCAATGTTAATCTGTGACAATAAATAAGTAAACTTTACCTAATGTTGGGAGACAACTCCTAACTTAGACATGTTGACCAATCACCCACTGTATGTATATTAGGCTACACCCCTGATTTTACAACAACCAATCAGTACCAAACTCCTATATGCTTTGTTCTCTGGTTATTTAAGGAGATATGTAGAAGACTCAGACGGGACTTTCGATATCTAGAAATGCACCCCCATGATGCTGTATCTTTGATACAGCATCATGTTTCTTTTTATTTTATTTTGAGGAATCTGTAACCAGATCTTCATCTCCTTACCAGGTATGCAATGGTTTTTCGTTTGTTTCATATTTGAATTGGAATGTAAATTGGCTTCTGAATTATGTGCTACCTACCTGGTTAATAAATTGTTACATTTGCATTCATTCTAATTTGCTCTGTATCATTGACTCTTCTAAGTTATAATAAGTATTATCCTTTGTCACCATAAATCTATAACCGGGGTGTAAATTCATGCTAATTGTCTATACCGTTGAACTAGAGGTTCAGCCATTACTTTACTATATGTGGACTATCAGATGATAAGTCAGGACCTCTGATCAGTATCTCTACTATAATCATAGTTTGGAGTTCTGTATTAAGTTGGATATAGTTGGCTGGGTTGCATAATATTTTCTAATGATAATTAAGGGCACGCCAGCATGGGGCAGTTGCTTCAACCATTTCCTCTGGTTACACGGATAGACTAATTATTTAACCCTAACTAAGTTAAGGGGATAATTGTAATGATTATTCGAGGGCTATATAAGTCAGGACCTCTGGTGTGGTTAAGTTTAATTATTTAACCATAACTAAGTTGAGGGTAATTGTAATGATTATTCGGGGGCTATATAAGTCAGGACCTCTGGTGTGGTTGAGTTTTATGTTTCAGAATCCGCACAACGGCCGGTGTGGGCTGATATGATATTGGTAATCGAATGAATGAGTTCAATGTTAACATGAGTAAATAGAATAATCAAATGTTTATCCAAATTCTATATTTATATCAATTTGATTCATATTACAATACGTTTTATATCTTTGGAGTCAGGTGTAAAGTTGCGTAACGTTAATTTGTCTTTATAAGCGCCGGAAAAGACCGAACGCGCTATAACCCTTCGTTTGGATTCCGTCGTTGGGCCAAACGGATGGATGGGGTCATATTTGTTCCCCTTACAATACCAAGTGTAAACGTGATGTGTCTCTCTCGTCCACTTTTGATCCAATCGACAAAAACACATCTTAATACAGGGCTCCAGACTGCCACCAAATGGTGGCATTTTGCCACCAAAATTTGAGAGTGTGTGTGCCACTGAATTTTACATCCAGTCACACATGTGCGACCAGTAAATCTGACCTTTTTTTGTGATGTGACCCTGAATTTAAAACAGCACATTGTACTTTCTGTATCTATCATCAAAGTATTTATTAGTAATACAGTGTATTACTTATAGTCTGGTAGGAAGGGGGGGTTCACCTGCACCCGAAAGGTATATTTTTTTAACCTAGTTTTTTGTAATCCTTAAGGTGTCTAGAAAAGGAAAACAAGAAAAACAACATATTGATTCAGCAATATATCTTATAAATTAGCCATAGAGATTCCCTAAGCTGGTCAGCAGTTAGTTATAAAATACCTATAGTTAGGTCGTAATTAATCTGTATAATCAAAATACATTATTTTATTAAACTATACAATCCAGTTATCTAGTTAACATATTGTAATGAGATGAGTGACATGGCTAGACATACTTTAATACTTTGTTTCTAGACTTCTATTAAGTTTTCTCGACGTGGGCACCATTCTTACCTCTCTCTCTATCTCTCATCTCTACAGTATCCTGCGCGAATGCGCGTTCTTGAGGTTCTGAGTGAGACGCGGAGCTGCGTCTGAGCACATGGTGACAAAAACGATCAACGCGTCGTTTAAATGAGCGGTAAAAGCTCGGTTTTGTCGTGGGTTCCTTGCACGCACGAGTGTGAAGCTTATGAATGAAAGCACGTCAGTGGGCTTGTTCGGCTTCATGCGGCGCCGCAACGATCGACAGCCGGGTGACGTCAAACTACCGCGAGAGTGATCCGCGAAATCAAACGGAGAAGTTTGCTTTTAAATCGCTCTCGCGGAACTTTGACGTCATCCGGCTGCTGGTTCTTGTGGCGCTGCATGAGGTCGAACAAGCCTATTCCCTTCTCATCAGTTCACACGCACCAGCGCAGCGCGTACACTGGCGCGGAGCAGAGCGAGACCTTAATGGATTTTAAACCCTGCATATGTATCCGAGTCCTGATCGGGAGGTAACGTCCGATTCCGATCGAGTCTGAAACCACGTGATCGGGGCCGATTTCCGATCACGTGATCGGATCGGGACATCCCTAGTTTCCTCTCACATTTCAGCCTAAAGGCTCATTATGCAGCTCATTATGTGAGTCTTTTGTTTGCTAGCTGTCAATTAATCCTTCTCGCATACGGCCCCTCTAAACAAATAGTATCTTACAATTTCTAAATCAATCTATTGTTTTATGTGAATGAGTAGGCAGAATGATTTACACATCATTTTAAAGAAAAAACTCAGGACTACTAGATCCTGTTTAGAAAAGTCTTGTTAAAACATGTTTAGTATGGGTTTTGTGAACTTATATCAGTGACTTTAAAATGTTGCTTTTTTTAAAACCACGCATAAACATTATTCTCTCAAAAATACAAACATGTACATACATGTTAAAGGTGTCACGATTTCGATTTTAAATCAAAATCGATCGAAATTAAGTCACAACCTCGAATTTCGAATTAAAAAAATGGGATCGTCGATGCCCCCATGTCACGTCTGGTCGGCTTCCCAAGCTGGGGAAAACTCTCTGAGGTGCCTTTAAAAACACTGGTTCAGTGTCTGGAATGCGATTTATATTTTAAACACCAAGGATGTATTGCTACAAATGCATATCATAATCAGGATTACTACCTAGTGATCTGACTTCGGACAGATCGCAGCTCTCTGCACGTGCACGAGAGTTATAGAGGCGCCAAGATGCAACAGGTTATATTTTAAACAAAAAGGATAGTTTGCTTCAGCTTGCATAAAACTAAACAAATACATAAGGATTACTACTTTAGTTTATGTTTAGACTTCGGACAGATGCGATAGCGTGTGCACGTGAGACAGAGAGAAGTGCAGCTGCTTATAACGTGCTGGATTTATTTCAGATGCTAGGAGTCCAAGACGCGCGCATTAAGTCCATGTGGGTGCAAGAAGGAATCCACTCTTCACAAGCTTTCTCGAGCAGTGAAGCCCACAAACCCCCATGCGAGGAAAAGCACGGAATGTGCATGTTAATGTGAAACTATAATAATAATAATAAATAATAATGGCCTATCATTTTTTGTCTTAAGAAAAATGTAAAAACCGAGAATCGAATCAATTTGTGACCTTAGAATCGAAAATGTAGTCAAATCGAGGATTTGGAGAATCGTGACACCCCTAGTAAACACGCATGTGATTTAATGTGTTTGAACAGCCACAAGCCATCTTTCCGCCCATTTATGTAATCTGATGTACTGAGATCAATGTTTTACATCTTTTCTGACCTCTAGAATGAACACATGGTGTACAGCACTATTTTTAGCCTTTCATTGATAAAACTAAAGTGGCTGATCTGCGTGTCTTTCGTTTTATTTTACAAGCGTTCACCAATATAAGAGAAAGCTCTTACATATACACATACAAAACATTGTGTAACATGCTTACTTAAAACACAAGCATTGGACTCTGACATATTAGTTTGCTTCCATTTAAACCCATCATTACTCCCGCTCATGTTTAAATGACAGAAGAGGGACTCGTCCACAGACCATTCCCTCAGTAATCTGGAGAGAAGCGGTCGAAAATGGACAAAGAGAGACAGACTTAAATACTGTAAGAGCTGAATGGTGGTGCCAAACCCTGACAAAAGGTATTTCCTGAAGCCAGCAACAAATGGCTGAATCCACAGGAAACCGCTTCCTAATTCCTTGTTGAATTATCATCTGAAACCCTCCACAAAGAATTCACATCTACCCCGAAACCTTCCTCAAAGAATTCACATCTACCCCCCCAAGACAGTTACCCCATGGTGTGGGACAGAGTCACACCCGACCACACTTTCTTGTCCCCCTCTCCTCATGTTTTATAAAAGCAATACATTCTACATGTACAAAGAATGTGAAACTGGTTTTGTTTGGTGTTATATGAAGTGCTTTAATGCAAGTGGTACATTTGGGTTTATTAATATGACAACAGGATTCAATGTTAATCTGTGACAATAAATAAGTAAACTTTACCTAATGTTGGGAGACAACTCCTAACTTAGACATGTTGACCAATCACCCACTGTATGTATATTAGGCTACACCCCTGATTTTACAACAACCGATCAGTACCAAACTCCTATATGCTTTGTTCTCTGGTTATTTAGGGAGATATGTAGAAGACTCAGACGGGACTTTCGATATCTAGAAATGCACCCCCATGATGCTGTATCTTTGATACAGCATCATGTTTCTTTTTATTTTATTTTGAGGAATCTGTAACCAGATCTTCATCTCCTTACCAGGTATGCAATGGTTTTTCGTTTGTTTCATATTTGAATTGGAATGTAAATTGGCTTCTGAATTATGTGCTACCTACCTGGTTAATAAATTGTTACATTTGCATTCATTCTAATTTGCTCTGTATCATTGACTCTTCTAAGTTACAATAAGTATTATCCTTTGTCACCATAAATCTATAACCGGGGTGTAAATTCATGCTAATTGTCTATACCGTTGAACTAGAGGTTCAGCCATTACTTTACTATATGTGGACTATCAGATGATAAGTCAGGACCTCTGATCAGTATCTCTACTATAATCATAGTTTTGAGTTCTGTATTAAGTTGGATATAGTTGGCTGGGTTGCATAATATTTTCTAATGATAATTAAGGGCACGCCAGCATGGGGCAGTTGCTTCAACCATTTCCTCTGGTTACACGGATAGACTAATTATTTAACCCTAACTAAGTTAAGGGGATAATTGTAATGATTATTCGAGGGCTATATAAGTCAGGACCTCTGGTGTGGTTAAGTTTAATTATTTAACCATAACTAAGTTGAGGGTAATTGTAATGATTATTCGGGGGCTATATAAGTCAGGACCTCTGGTGTGGTTGAGTTTTATGTTTCAGAATCCGCACAACGGCCGGTGTGGGCTGATATGATATTGGTAATCGAATGAATGAGTTCAATGTTAACATGAGTAAATAGAATAATCAAATGTTTATCCAAATTCTATATTTATATCAATTTGATTCATATTACAATACGTTTTATATCTTTGGAGTCAGGTGTAAAGTTGCGTAACGTTAATTTGTCTTTATAAGCGCCGGAAAAGACCGAACGCGCTATAACCCTTCGTTTGGATTCCGTCGTTGGGCCAAACGGATGGATGGGGTCATATTTGTTCCCCTTACAATACCAAGTGTAAACGTGATGTGTCTCTCTCGTCCACTTTTGATCCAATCGACAAAAACACATCTTAATACAGGGCTCCAGACTGCCACCAAATGGTGGCATTTTGCCACCAAAATTTGAGAGTGTGCCACTGAATTTTACATCCAGTCACACATGTGCGACCAGTAAATCTGACCTTTTTTTGTGATGTGACCCTGAATTTAAAACAGCACATTGTACTTTCTGTATCTATCATCAAAGTATTTATTAGTAATACAGTGTATTACTTATAGTCTGGTAGGAAGGGGGGGTTCACCTGCACCCGAAAGGTATATTTTTTTAACCTAGTTTTTTGTAATCCTTAAGGTGTCTAGAAAAGGAATTTTGATGTTCCCCATGCAAATTATTGTCCCATGTGTGATTTTTTTGTATCATCTTTTGTGACCGTGCTTGATATTCGGCTGTGAAAAATGTAAACTTTAAATCTACATAGAATCCGAACAATACATCCTACAGACACAATCCACCCCATTTTCTCTTAATCTTTGCATAAGGAATTGATAGATATGAGGATTTTCATGATTAGATGATGTATGGTGCATTAAAACTCAAATAAACACAAATAATTAAAAAAAATCTGTGACCTTGGATCAGTGGAACTTCTCCCCTATGGACCCTATTGATATATGTTTTCTAACTTTTGTATTTTTACAGTCTTTAGGATGTCTAAGAAGCAAATGTTGATGATCCCTACTTAAAATATTGTCACATGTTGGTCCAACTGAACATTTCCATAATAAGGAATTACTATTCAAACCGTTATTTTGGTATTATATTTATAGAAACAAAAGAGAAAACCACTCATATAGTCAAATATGTGTATATATAGGGTATAACAAATCCACATTAGAATAAACTGAAATAGAAAAAAGTGATTTTAATCAAAGGTCAAAAGGTCAAGGGCAATGAAGTCTATTCATCATACAGCAGGGCTGTTTCTCAATATGCGTTCTTCAGCAATCTTGCGTCCTCGTGTTCTCGCTCTACATCATCATTAACTGTCAAAGTTCAATTCCCAAGAACACAAGTATAGAGGACGCATGAAAATACTCGGATGTGTTCTTGATATCGAGGATGTATCGAGTGCAGACTTGCGCGCTGAAATCACTTTACGCCCCAGAAGTCATTGCGGCATAACAATGGCGGAGGTCAGGTGACCAACAGGAAGATGGCACACATCTCAATTCTCATAAGTGCGTTCTGTGTTCTCGCGACCTTCTGAGTTCGTTCTTCCGAGGTCGCCTGGCAAGTTCAATCTCCACAAGGACGCAAGTCCGTTCTTTGCGTTCTTGGAATTGAGAAACAGCCCAGGTCTTCATAATCGATCTCTTGCTCCTCGTCGTCTTCATCATCTCCATCCATCTCCTCGACTGTTTCCTCCAGCAAGCCAGTGAGTGAAGTGGGGAGGATAGGTCCACAAGACCACACTGGTTCCAGAGTACCCTCTTCAGTCTTTTCCCAGCCTCGGCCAGGATCATGGGGCTTGGGACACCAGAATATCGGTGTGGCTGCTCTCTTGTAGATGGCCAGACGGTGGTTGACACAGTTGATGTGCGGGACCAGGTTGTCTCTGCAGGGCGGGAGCCCAGACAGATCCACCTTGGATCTGGTGGTAAGCGTCTCATCCTCTCCAATCATTCTTTTCAGCATGATTTTGAATGTGAAATGAACTGCTTTGCCAAGCTGAAAGTTGGTTAGGAGAACTGTTTGAAGAGTTTTGCAAAAGTGACCTATGTATTGAGAAATGTGTCCTAGCATCTGTAAAAAACTGTTATTGCCATTACATGCTACAGAATATCTGCCTTGAAAAAACTCACTTGAAGGCTGCATGGTACTTAGATTACTCTGCAGCTTTTTCAGAGACCCAACCTTCCCTTTGCCTCTAAAGGTACTTGTAAAGCTTTCACTGTGAAGATGTAGAGGCCGAGTATTGTGCAGTAGTCTGCCCCCTTACATTCTGCCAGTTCGCTGACATTTAGGATCTGCCATTGCTTTTCGATCCCAATGTCGACGTAGATGGTCAGCGGGACGGATTGGGCGTGGTGTAGGAGGATGAAGAAAATGTCTGTGTCTGCAGTCCTCACCACAGCCACCTTGTGCCCCAGTTGAGCGGCATACAGCAAGTACAGAACAACCCGGTTGTCAGTCTCTTCCTGGGTTGAATCCAACTGAGGTATCTCACATAGTCCTTCTCACATGGCCATCAGTGTGGTCCTTCAGATGAGACGTTAAACCAAGGTCCTGACTCTCTCTGGTCATTAAAAATCCCAGGATGTCTTTCGAAAAAGAGTAGGAGTGTGCCCCTGCATCCTGGCCAAACTTGCCCGTTGGCCTACTAATCATCCCCCCATACTAATTGGCTATATTACTCTGTCTCCTTTCCAATAATAAGCTGGTGTGTGATGGGTGTTCTGGCGCAATATGGCTGCCATCGCATCATCCAGGTGGATGCTACACATTGGTGGTGGTTGAGGAGAATCCCCCTTTCATATGTAAATTGCTTTGAGTGCTGCCGGAAAGCGCTATATAAATGAAACTAATTATTATTATTCCTATTATTTGACACCATCATCTCTCTTGGATTTCTTTGTAGCAGGATTAAACTCTTCAGACTCACTATCATTTTCTTCCTTGTGTTTCTTTGACTTGGGCATGATTAGCAATGATCACCAACTAGCCAATTAGCTATTATAGTATAACAGTATTGACTTTATTTTTCCTTAATGTCTTTAAGGCAGCTTCAAACTTGGTAAAGAAGTATGTTTTTCAGACTCACCATCGATATCACTCTTCTCTTTTTTGAGGATGATTAGCATGCATCAATTGCAAAAAAAGAGAAGCTGGGAAGATGGGGCCAGCACTGATACAGGGTGGCACTGGATTACTCCAAACAGCTTTTTTTGTATTTTGTGCTTGCTAAGTCTGGACTTTCTGAAGGCCTTCAGAGTTATTAACTTTCGACCACACTTATTGCTCTAAGTTTCAAATTGATTCCAATCTAAATAAAAAACTTGGCACAATATTTTAATGTGGAATATGTTTATCAGACACCTGAAGCATTACAAATATATACCAGTTTGAAAAAGACATTATGTAAATGTTCTTTTTTGCTTTTTTTGGAAATCCAGGGAGGCAACCAATATAGCCAGAAAAGACATACACGTGACACTATTTCAGGTGTGGATCATCAACTTTGTTTATTAGACATCTTACAGACTGTAAAAATACAAAAGTTAGGAGACATATATCAATAGGGTCCATAGGGGAGGAGTTCCAGTGATCCAATGTCACAATTTTATTTAAATTTTTTTGTGTTTATTTGAGTTTTTATGCATTATACATCGTCTAATCATGACAATCCTCATATCTATCAATTCCTCGTGCAAAGACGAAGAGGAAATGGGGTGGATTGTGTCTGTAGAATGTATTGTACAGATTCTATGTTGATTTAAAGTTTTCCTTTTTCACAGCCGAAAATCAAGCACGGCCCCAAAAGATGATACAAAAAATCACACATGGGACAATAGTTTGCATGGGGAACATCAAAATTCCTTTTCTAGACACCTTAAGGATTACAAAAAACTAGGTTAAAAAAATATACCTTTCGGGTGCAGGTGAACCCCCCCTTCCTACCCTACTATTAGTATAAATGTGAATATTTGGTTAGCATGTTGATTTACGGTATGTGCCCCTAAATTTTCTGGTTGCGCCCTTAAAATTTTCAGTTGGGGGCCACTGTACTCCTAGTAAAAAAAGTTAGTCTGGAGCCCTGTAATACCACGTGTAACAGCCCCTAGGATATTTTTTCTCGAGTCAATGAAAAAGGAGTGTCAAAGCTACGTTTATGGTTGCTTTTTGTATGCAATTTAAAGTGGACATTTCATGAAAATCTGATTTTTTCCATGTTTAACATAAATCTGTGTGCTATGACGGATCACAGGAAAAGGACATTGCAAATTGTTCATTATTTTTCATTGCTTATGCTTTGTACTGGAAGCCATGTTAACCTTGTCATAACACGGCAACAGTAAGAGTTAAAACGCACTCCAAATGGGAGGGGGGGGGGGCTTGGAAGTAACATTCAGTTAGTTGTCATATAGAATTTCACCGCTAGATGGGAGTAGATCCTACACAGTGGAGCTTTAATGTTCATGTCTTGAAAAAAACATAACGGAGAAAATACATGGGACATACGCTCATGTTTTATACAAACTGGAGATATATATTTAGTTGTTCTCATAAAATATTCTAATGTAGAAATTAGCAATTAGCCAACACACTAATATCCAAAACTAATAATATTTACACAATGCGCTATACTCATCTCAAATTAGGTCATGTGTCCCTTCTTATTTTAAGATGCCATGATTTCTGATGATCTTTGTCCTGTGGAAATTTGTCAAATGATGCATTTTCTGTGTTTTGATGGCTAAATGACCTGCATCCCGGTACAAAACAATAGGTTTAAAGCGCACGCTCTGGACGTTTATCCCTCACAGCCTTGTTCTGGAATCAACATGGCGGCAGCATGAATAAGGCGTACAAGTGTCAATAATGTTAAGAGATAATGTTAAGAGTTTGAGGTGGCAACTGGTTATGTCCGATTTTGTGACACTTCTTAGTAGTGTTGTCAAAAATATCGATATTTCGATACAAATCGATAGTGAAAATTTAAAACGATTCCAATACTCTTGTCCCGCGGAATCGATACTTCGAGACGAGCTGCGCGTTGTTGTTTTTAACTCTGCAAACACCAGCTGTGCGTTCTCGCTCTCTTTTTCTTTTAAACGGGGCACACACACACAGTGCACGTGAATGAAGTGCCTCGCCTCCTCTCCTCATCTCGTTCGCTCTGGTTTAACAGTACATGAAAGCCAAGCAGTACTGCAGTGTGGAGGTTTTTTCGGATGCGAGTCAAATAAACATGGGAAGCCGAAGGACACAAGTGAAGTAAACCAAATTTGCGTTGCTACAGAGCCGCGTGCTAACGCCGCTAGCAAAGCACTGAAGGACCGGCACGCCGACGAGCGATTGATAATCATCACCAAGTATTAATTCTAGACCAAATTGTTGTTGATATGCGTGTTGTCACTTATTTTGCTTGTAATTAATTACAGTTAACTGTAGTTAATACAATCGCCTCACAGTTATCAGACTTAGGAAATTCAGACAGGATTTTAGCTGACAAGAAAATACTTTTACTGTGGTAAAAAGTAAATGAACCCAGATACTGTTGTGCTTTAAGTTCACAAAAACATGTCATTAACCGTCATGTCGTTCAGTGAGGTTTATTTTCACATTTGCACTATAATCTGTTTACCATATAAATGATAATGTATTAGCTCATTAACAAACAAAAAGCAATACATTTGTTTAAGTACTTGTTTATCTTTTTTTACTATGCTAATGCTTACTAGAGAAAAACTGAGATAATGCTGCTAAAACTATTCTTTTTTTATATTGAATGCCATTGCTCTTATTTTTTATATTTTGATATATTTCATATTTTGCTTAAATGTTTAATAAATCTACTGTTCATATGTTCATTTATTAGTGAGTTATATGATTAGAATGTTTTCCCGTTTTTAAAAAAGCACAGCAATGACATTTGAAAGTTATTCTCCCTTTTCAGGAAAAGCATCGGTATCGGAATCGAATCTCTTGACATGGTGTCATATCGAAACAATAATTTAGGTATCGTGAACTTTTAAGTCAATATGACTAAGCACAATAAACAAATCTAGTTTTAATGTAAGTTAGACATTACAAATCAGAGGCAAATTAATACTTATTAACATTTCGGTTCAAATAAGTTAATTTGTAATAACGTTTAACAACTGGCATAAAAACTTACCTGCACTCTGCGCCTAAAACAAATAGTTAAAAACAATGCAGTGACTGAGGCGACCTCCGGGCTTTTTCGAATTATGTTGATTGAACCTGCAAGTCAACACGAGAAAGCACAAATCAACAAATTTTCCATGAACAAACAGTCTAAAAACTATAAAATAAATCGTCTATGATAAAATCATAGTTTCTTAAAACAATTTGAACAAACACTGTGGTGAAATAGCGCGAGGAAGGTCCAAATTCCGAATAGGGAATGTGGAGTTGACGTCACGCTGTGTTGGATTATGTGTAATCCGCCATCTTTGCAGGCACGCGTCCTAACCCGCTGTATTTGAGTTAATGTATTGGAGGTTGTTTTTGTATTTTCTGTCGAGATTTTAATAAACTTCGATATGTTTGGTCAGTACTGCTCGATCAAGCAAGTCACGCGATCGTTCAGGGAGGAAACTGAACAACGGAATACGTTTTTCCAGCTTTTATTCGTGGAAAAAACAAAGGAAGCCGGTGCAGGAGCTGACGAAAAGACGCCGGATCGCGTGGTTTGCATGCTGTAATCAGGAGAAAAACGTTTACTTCTCAAAAAAAAATCAGCGAGAGTGTGTTCGCTGCATTTTCAGTCATTCAGTAATTTGTGATTAATAAAAGCAGAACCACTTAAATTGTCTTGTTTTTATGCTAACACTGTCAAACTAACTTGCAAATGTAAGTTATTGATTGATTCATTCATTCATTCATTTCTGATCACCCTAAACACATGAGTTATAAAAATAAATATTTAGACAATTTTGACGATTGTAACACATATTTTTTATTAAATGCAACTGCTCAAACCCACTGCTTGTGACTCTTTAAATAACAACGTTAGCTAAATATTTAGCATTTTGTTTGTTTTAATAACTTGGCCAAAACAGAAGTGCCATCTTTTGAACATGTGTTAATTCATCGCGCAGAATACAACGGAGAAATTATTTTATAGAATCATTAAGGTACGTAGGTATTAACACATTGTCAGTAAATAGCTGGTTTGCCAACCATAAGACTTCAAAAGAAGAAGTGTCACTTTACTATAAGCTTGAAGGGATTTATAGCTCTTAAACTCCTGCAAAGTGTAAATAAAGTCCTGCAAAAACAAGGTAATTGACCAGATATGTAAGCGGAGGTCCGTAATCCAGTCTTGGGCTGCTAAATCATGGATCTATGTTGTTTATTTGTCCAAATAAAGTTTTTTGGCAGTAGCATTTAGTTTCTCCCGATAGGGTCCCTTCTCTTGTTCTTTCAACTTCTCGATATCTTCCGTTTTTCTTCAAATTTACCTAGTTTTAGCTTAACATGCCCAGAATTAAATGGCATAGCGGTCGTCGGTGCCTCTAAACATGGCGCCCACGTCCCATAATGCAACACTGCGGTGACGTACATTAACATTCCCTATAGTACTTAAAAGGGAGACATTAAAAATTACAGACAAAGTAATAGCTGTTTCTATACCCGTTTAAAATAAACAGTTATTTTTTATTAACTGGCATAAAAACTTACCAGGACCATGCGCCTCGCACTCTGTTAACTAACATACACATGTTACAGGCGGTGACAGAGACGACATTCCGGTTTTGTCCGGTTTGGTAATGATAAAATCAAGCTTTGCCAATCAACTTAATTGAACCTGCGAGTCAACACAATAAACAAATCTTCCATGTACAAAAACAGTCTAAAATTCTAAAGATATTCTGTGATAAAACAATGGGTAATTCACCAGAAAATCAAGGTTTCTTAAAACAATTTACAGAAAACACTGCGGTGAAATGGCGCGAAGTCAGTCAGGAAGGTTCAAATTGCGAATTGTAATTAAACGGGAGACATTAAAAATCACAGACATTGTTGTTTGTTTACCCATTTCGTTTCAAACTGACAGTTACTTTTTTATTAACGTTTAATAACCGACATAAAAACTTACCTGGCATGCGGCTTGCACACTGATGCACTCTATTAACTACACGTAAGTTACATGCGGTGACTGACGTGGCATCCGGTTTTGTTCGACTTCATGGGGCGCTTCAAGAACCGACAGCCGGATGACGTCAAAGTTCCGCGAGAGCGATTTAAAAGCAGACTCCTCCGTATGATTTCGCGAATTGCTCTCGCGGTACTTTGACGTCATCCGGCTGTCGTTTCATGCGGCGCTGCATGAAGTCAAACAAGCCTATAGAATCAATCAGAAGGCTGCAGCCTCCGGAGGTCGCATTTGCAGGTTGCATACGTCATCAAGACTGTCTTATTTCAGAATATAAACAATTATAAAGGTGACAAATATTCTAAGTTAATTGTAAATTGTTGTTATATTCTTGTCTTGCAAATGTAATGCTCAGTTAACTTAAATAAACCAGGCTTGATGACATATGCAGCCTGCATATGCGACCTCCGGAGGCTGCAGCATTCGGATTGAGAAATGGGCAATAAACCTGCGAGTCAACACGAGCTAACACAATCAGCGAATCTTCTATTTACAAGAATATAATTAGGCTGGGCATAGATTAATCTAGATTAGTCTCATACAAAAAATAAAAGTAATTTTTTGCATAATATATGAGTTTGTGCTGTGTGTAAATAGTATATTTAAAGCGTAACTAAACCCCTGGTCAGAGCCTGACTCCACCCACTGCCAATATTTGAAAAATGCAAGAAAATGGGCACTGGGCAGATCCCAACGGAGATAGAGGGGACGAACTAAGATCGTACCAAGTGTGTGGTGAGCTTGAACCTGCTTAAGTCACGAGTTACAACATCCAATAGGAAAATTCAACTGCAGTAGCCACATTTCAACCTGAAGAGGGCAGCACTCAGACGTTTTTACACCATATATTATAGTATTGAAACATTTTATATCCAAATGTCAAAAAACTTACTAAAATCAATGAACAGCACTAATATTACATCATTCTTACAGATCATTAACTAAAAAATGTTGGTTTAGGGTTTAGTTACTCTTTAAACACACACACATACATATATACATTTAAGAAATGTATTACTTTAATAATTTTTATTTATATATAACATAGAATATATAAAAATATAAATAAAAATATATACACATGTAAATGTTTCTTAAATACATGAATGTATGTGTATTTATATATACATAATAATTACACACAGCACAAACTCATATGTCATGCAAAAAATTACTTTTATTTTGTATGAGATTAATCTAGATTAATCTATGTCATGCAAAAATTACTTTTATTTTGTATGAGATTAATCTAGATTAATCTATACCCGGCACTAAATATAATCCCAAAATATGCTTATTAATCAAATAAATGTAATTACCATGAAATTACAGATTTGTGAACCAAATACGCAACATACACACATATATACACACACACACACACACACACACACACACACACACACACACACACACACACACACACACACACACACACACACACACACAATGTTACATTTACTCTGTACTCACTTTATTTTCCACGTCAACCAGTGCAGCGTCGTTGCGTCCATTTGTCATCTTCTGGCTGTAAAGGACTTCCACTTCCGGACGCATAAAGCGCTCACCCAAGCGGCCTTATGTTTGTTCTTATCAATTTTAATGGATGGGAAGCCGACTGACCCTTTTCCCAAGAAATGGTTTGACTAGCATTATGATGTTCCGGTAAAGAAGCCACACCAGATTGGAAAGGTTGATAATTTCAGATTAGGCCACAATAAGCTAAATATTAGGTCTTCACTTAGAATTATTTAAAAACTTGGAATAACATGATATATTTAGTGTCAATATTTTTCAAATTTTCATGTTCTTACCTCAACTAAGACAAATTAATAAATGTTTATTTTTTTCAATGCGTGCACTTCATCTTTGCACAGCTTGTTATGAATGTGTTAGCATTTAGCCTAGGACCATTCATTCCTTAGGATCCAACCAGGGATGAATTTATAAGCCACCAAACGCTTCCATGTTTTCCCTATTTAAAGACTGTTACATGAGTAGTTACACCAGTAAGTATGGTGACAAAAAATAAAATGTGATGATTTTTGTAAGCGGATAAAGTATTAATCAGTGTGGTTTTGAAAACATCACTTTAGTTTGCTGAACTTAATGAATGTAATTTTGAACACTTCACTTTAATTTGCTGAACTTAATCAATGTAGTTTTGAAAACTTCACTTTAGTTAACTTTACTTAATCAATGTAATTTTGAACACTTCATTTTAGTTTGCTGAACTTAATCAATGTAATTTTGAAAACTTCACTTTAGCTAACTTTACTTAATCAATGTCGTTTAGAAAACTTTACTTAAGTTACCTTTACTTAATCAATGTAGTTTTAAAAACTTCACTTTAATTAACTTTACTTAATGTAGTTTTGAAAACTTCATTTAAGTTTGCTGAACTTAATCAATGTAATTTTGAAAACTTCAATTTAGTTAACTTTACTTAATCAATGTAGTTTGTAAAACTTTAGTTTGCTGAACTTAATCAATGTTGTTTTGAAAACTTCATATTTAGTTAACTTTATTTAATCATTGTAGTTTGTAAAACTTCACTTTAATTAACTTAACTTAATCAATGTAGTTTTGAAAACTTCACTTTAGTTAACTTTACTTAATCAATGTAGTTTTGAAAACTATACTTTAGTTTGCTGAACTTAATTTATGTAATTTTAAAACTTCACTTCAGTTTGCTGAACTTAAATCAGGAGTTTACCCAACTTACTGAAATTAGTTCATATTACTTAATAATTTGTCAGCTACACTTTTCAAAGTTAGTAAAATAAACAAAAAAACTGTAGTTGTTAGAACTTGCATTTTTCAGTTAAAACAACAGTTATACTTGTTTATTTGTCCTGAAAGTTGAATGAACTTAAAATGTATTGTCAAGTGAACAATTAAAACAATTTAGTTATGTCCACATAAAAAAATAAGTTGAGAAAACTTAATCACAAAAATATTTTTTACAGTGTAGGCGCATATTTCTAACACGCTCATTAAATAACAAAAGCACTATTGCACAATAGACTTTAGACCAGGTTTTAGCTGGTCAATGGCGTAGTCTATTTTAGTTGCCTCAAAATGGCAATGCAATAATGGGTGCAAATGCATTTGCTGTTTAAACAACGTGGTGCTAAATGAGAAAATGATAATTGCGAAAAAGACACTTGCGTCATGCATTGCGCCGGGTGTAAGATGAGCCCTTAATGTCCATCCATATTAATGTTTCACTCTTTTTTAATAAGATACAAACCGTACACAAAATATGTACACAAATTTAAAAAACAAAACAATTTTTAGAACTAAATGTCTTCTTCGGGCATCAGTCAGTATTTAGTGTGACCTCTCTTGGCATTAAACAAATCATGCAATTGAGGTGTTTTTACAATTTTTTTTGTTATGCTTTTAACACATCATGTGTCATTTTAATACATTATGTGTCATTTTGTGTTGATTTTGTGTTAAAATAAAACACAAGTTGTGTTAAAAGTAACACAAAATGTGTTGTTCCAATAATAACACGGAGATGTGTGGGTTCTGGGACAACACATTTATGTTGTTTTAACACATCCGTTCTGTGTTGTTGTTTTTTTTTTTTTGAGGAATCTAAAGTCCTGACATCATTCAATTATAAATTTCAAATGGGGATTTAATTCCATTTAGGATTAGGATATCCTGCAGTTGCCTGCTCTAGCTCAAGTGTAAGGGTAGTTTAGCTTGACACTTCAGCATTTATACAGTTTTTAATACTACATACACTTTTCCTGTATTTTTTGGTTGCATTCTAATAGAGAGACTGAGAAATAATTATATATAATGATCACTATACAATTGCAACAACAACAAATCTAACGGTGACCTAAGACTTTTGCACAGTACTGTATGTCTGTGGTGTAAACATGCAGGATGTGTTACAGTTTTATACACACTTTTATTACTTTTAAAATGCTCAGTATGGGCAATAACAACAGTGAGAACAAATAAAAATAGTGTTTGTATACAAAAGTTTACATTTCATTGCATTGTGCCATATATAAAATTAAAACAAATGGAGATACAGTCATTCTTGCTAAAGACATTTTTGCTTAAGATGTAAAGACAAAGTCTTAGCTAGCATTTTACAGAATAAATATTTATAGATTTTAGCCAAACCTTGAAACAAACGTATCTCTTGACCTCAATCCCTACACAAAAAAAAAAAACATTCCAGGTTGAAAAATGATACAATTTCTTCAAGCAGAACAAACCAACATGTGTATATTAAAAATTATTTGTACAGCAAATAAAATTAAAAGTTCCCTTATTTAGGCTTTTATAATAGTAATAATCTGTTTTCACAGATTTTGAGGTTCAGCCAACAAACGGTCAATAATGACAAATACCAGCTGTATTTACAGTATATAATAACATTAAAAGACTTAATTAAAAGTACCACTTTTGGCAAATAAATCACTGGACATAAAATTGATCCTGGTGTTTATGTAACCAGTGGTGCTTCCCTTTGTACTGTACTTCTGATCTGGCCTTATAAATATCATTGATAATATCCTACTCATTTACCATTCTTAAATATTTACTTTTTACTAGAGTAAATTTACAGTAACAGTTTTGTCCCTTTCATTACTGGTGCAATATAAATAAACTTACACAACCACTTTCCCTGTTTATCCGAATCAGAGACAAACGTCGTCATTGTCTTGGCAGTCTTGGTTAAGGTTTGCATTTCCAGCTTAAATGCAGTTGTCCACTCATAATCTCTACTAAGATAACTCAGATCTCATTCTCAAGTGTAGCAAAGACAGTTGAATAAAAAGACCTGAGACAAACATTCATCCCATCGTGCTGTCAATGAAGAGACTCCACTAGCTGTTGATAGGTGATTCTCTCCTTCATGAGGTTGTGATATGTTTTAATGTAATTCTTTCCATTTCTCACCATTCTTTCCTGGAGCTCTCGATCATTCAGAAGTTGTTTAGACATGCTTACAAATTCCTGTGGAAACAAGAACATTGAACTGTGTTTTAACCTCTTTCTTTAAATTTCCTGTTGCCCATTACACAAGATATATGGTTGTTTGATATTATTACATTTAGGCAAATGCAATCTACTTAATGATATCCTAGATTTTACTATTATCAAACATACATCCCAGAAGTTGAGGACAATAGCATATGGCTTCATATTTATACTTTTACATCTTCAACTGCAGCTCAACTACATATACTGTACACGATCATATTGTATAGGGTTAGGGGTTAACCCAGTGGTAATCAACACATATAAACATGGTTATTACAAAACACTATGGCTAATTTTGTAAAGGCTATGACATCAGACAGCTTTGTTTACTAATTTATTATGAGAGTCTTGATTTATGATTTGTACCAATGTGATGCTAAAACACTTACAAAAGTGTGTAAATAGGTGTTGAATTATGCTTTTAGGTATATTAAACATTTTTAAGTGCTTTATGCAATTAAAGTGGTTTGATTTCTTAATGACACAAATGGAAGTCTACGGTCACTGTCTATTAAAATAACATTAAAACCATAAAAAATCTATGAATCTATAAATAGCTTAAACAGCTTTGATCTTTACCCTTGATGTAATTTTATTCTAAACCAATTTATACATTTTTAACACAGAGTCCCATGTGTGATTTTGACTCCTTCTAAACTGACTTAAAACACCGTCAGCTGCCAGGCTTTACATTAATGTGATAGACAGCCTATCAGGCTCTCTTTCAGCTCAGCGGAATAACAAAAACCTGAAGAAAAAGTCATGTGAAGCAGCCTTTGTGTCATATAAAAGTGTTGCCCACAACATGGGGCTTCTGACCGCGATACAGTACAACATTATGATGAAACCCGAGTGTAAATGGTGGGTTGTGAATGGGCTGTAAAAGTTGCTAATACTCTACTAACATAAAATAATACCAAGATGACATCAGTAAGATTTTATTTTGCTGCTCTTTTAAATAAGTAGTTTCCTTTAAATAAAATTATTTTAACTGTAATCAAAATTCTAATGTCCGTTTATTTACTTATTATAAGTAATAAGTAGTTTAATGCATGTAATAATTTCCTACATTAGTTGTGTGAACCACACAACTACAGTAGTCATCAGAGTTTGATCTTTTAAGCTTTCACAAGTGGATCTTTGGATTTTGCATGATTAAAGAGCCCTAAAGCTTTAATTTAACCACTTATAAAGCCAGAGGTCAAGGCTTAGCACAGCACACACATGCATGTCTATAAGCTTTAAAGTCATCAGATAAAACTTAAGGTTAAGGAAAAATCCATTTATGCTGATTTATTTTGTCACAAACAAACAGGATTGGTTACTTGACTTTTTTGTAACTCAGTGGTAGTTTACTGTATCAATACTGTAGGTTTTCATCTCTACAAATTCTCTATCTGAGTTTTGTACAAATCATTGTGTTCATTCAGCCAAAGCAATTGAACTGAAGTATATTATACAGCTACATTAATGTTACTGCTTTTAATGCCTATGATGAGTTGAACTTAAATGGATGGTGAAAAATTGTTCAGTGGAGCAGAATGGTTTATGGATAGAAGTTCTGCTCTCTGACCTCTTTAGCTGACATTGAATGTCAATTAATCGGTTTACCAAGAACCTAAACTGCACTTTCGGGTACATAAAGGAACGAAAGTTGTCTTTGGGGCAGTACCTTTTCAAAAAGTACACTACCTAAAGGTTACATTCTGTATTCATGAATATCAGTCATGTGACCTTTTACGTCATTCCAGTTGCCTGCCGCCATCTTGCGTACCTACAGAGTACCAGTAGGCTACTGACAAGCATTGGCTAGCTTGCTACGATTTACGGATTTCTTATCTTTTAATGTCTATGATTCTTATGGATACGGTAAATGGCTACGAAAGACAACATTTCGCACCTCGACTGTCATGAAAAGAAATGCTCGTTTAACAAAAATATCTTGGTTAGGGTGTGATGCCTACTTGATCTGTGATGCGTTCTTCCAGCCACTGTCTGCTGCTACCGAACTACCACTATTTTACAACATAAGAAGGCACGACACAACATGAAACTTTGCTTGAAGTATCACCTGGATCTCTACACATAAACTCGAGCATTGAGAAGATTGTTTGTGAGTTTACTAAAAGGAAAGGTTTTGAACGGCTGACTTTGGCTGTTGTGGTGTCCGCTCGCCATCTTTGCCAGACATAAAGAATCGATTTCCAAATGCGAATCTTATATGAGGCTCCTTTTTCAACTAGAAGGTCAATAGGAGATATCCATCTTTACTCTCCTCCCTCCTTAACGTCGATACCTCTTGACTGGCAAGATGGCGGCGAGCTCACACCTAAACAACCAAAGTCAGTTGTGCAAAACCTTCTTTTTAGTAAAATCTGTGTAAACAAACAATGTTCTAAATTCTGGAGTAAATGTGTAGAGACACAGGTGATACTTCGAACAAAGTATCATGTTGTGTTGAGCCTACTTAGTGTTGTAAAAATTGCGATTTTGATGCTCACAACATATTGAAGGTATAGCTTCTAGTTCTTTTGTGACCACTTCAGGTACTCAAAATGGCGGAAGACAAGTTTGAAATGTGAATGACGTCAGCTGATATTCATGAATAAGGACCTTTTTAAAGGTACCATCCCAGTTACAACTTTTGTACGTTTTTTCAGATTGTGCGGGTATAGCTTAAGGCACCAGCACATAGAGGACTTGATATAAAGTGTAACTTCACATCAAACTTAGAATCTCTTTTAACTTTTACATTGAGGTAATTTGACACACTGTTTCCTACAGTTACAATTCCTGTATCCTAAATTCATAAAAATTTCTTCATTAATACTTAATGCTTACTGATAATGAAAATTCCTCTTCCTGAAAGTGTCATATTGCAGGTATAAACAAATGAATATGGAAGTTAAATAAGATTTAAATGGAAATCTCTTTACAAACGTTTATGAAAAGCATTGTGATATGATTTCAATCTAAAGATTTAAACTCTTTCTAATAAATCAAACATTTTAAAACCTTACCTGAGGGGTGGAGTACAGCAGACCTGTGACCTCATGCTTTATTATTGCAGTGTTTCCTGGAATATCCCTCGCTAAAACAGGCAAACCTAAATCCATTGCCTAAAGACACCAGATTGAAATACATTAACATTATTGGACTTCTGGACATTTACATTTATTCATTTGGCAGAGGCTTTATTCAAAGTGATTTTGGTGAATTTAAGGTATTTATTTTATCAACATGCATTTTCTCTGGGATTTGAACCTGGGATCTTAGCATTACAAGTGCTCCAGTTTATTAAAAAGCAAGGACATTTTTTGAACTTTTGAAACACACTGCTTTACTTTAAAAGCTTTGGTCCTTTCTAGGAATCATTTTAATCTAGTTCATATATGTGGGGTATAGTAAAAAAGATATGTGGATCTATTAGGGAAATGACTATAACAGCTATTTAGCACTTTAATCCCACTGTGGTTTAAACTAATCTGGTCAGCCTGAACACAGATTTACTAGATCTGCATCTGTCTATATTCAATGGCAGTATTGTGGCTATGATATCATTACCAATAATCAGAGGTGTCAAGTAACGAAGTACAAATACTTCGTTACCGTACTTAAGTAGATATTTTGGGTATCTATACTTTACTTGAGTAATAATTTTTCAGACGACTTTTTACTTCTACTCCTTACATTTTCACGCAATTATCTGTACTTTCTACTCCTTACATTTCAAAAATCGCCTCGTTACTTCTTTTAATTTCTGCTTGTTTTCTTTTTTTACATTCCGGCTTGTCAGCGTAAACCTATCTTGATAAATTGCATCATCTGGATGAATGCGATTGTGGTTGGATGAGAAGTATAAACATACACCATACCGACACCCTATTGGTTTGTACGCAATCCCCGCCGTACGCAATCCCCGCCCCCCCAGCTGACTGCAGATGATCAAAAGTTTGTTTGATAGCGCTGCAAAGATAAACATAAAAGAACCGCGAGAGCGATTAGAAAGCATGCAGAGTGTCTCCCCTCGCGATGCTTTGATATCATCCGCCATCCGTTTGTACAGTAACAGAACGCGGCATTCTGCCTTCAAATGGAAAGTACGAAATAAAACTCGCGGATCACTTTCAGGTCAGTTCACATTCACAAGCCTGTGTAAATATATAGCTGGCTGCTGACACCAATCCATCTGTGTGATTTAAATAGCATAACAATGCACCAATTTATATCATGTAACTTCAGTTGTTCAACTTAAATGACATTGTGCTGCGTTGCGTTTTGAAACATGGCAAAGATATCTATGCCAAAGACATTGTTGTTTTGTAATAACTGCCCTAAATTTTATTTGCATTAACAAAACCTACTTAGCTAAATGTTTGAGTGTTAAATCAATCAAACACATAACCATACATACCAACGTTTGCTTTTGTTAATAGACATCAGCTGTTTCCTTAAACCTGACTTTTAATTTACTTACAAGAAAGACAGTCTTCAAAATTACTTGGATTTATACTGACATGTAAGATCAGCTTTGTCACATTAGATTAAGCTGAAGTCCATTAGCTACACTGGGACAGATGCAGAAATATAGGCTTTAATATATAATTGCATATGTGTGTAATTGTAGTTAGTGTTGCTGTCAAAATACAATTATAAATGATAACAATAGCATATTTCTATCCTCACACATACTATAGTTTGTTGTTTTTTAACTAAAGAGGGCACCACTGTAAAAGTTTGGCCAGCAGCGGCCCTGCTCTGAAGTTTGACTTTTTGCACCATTACAATACTTAATATTTATATATAATGCTCAGTAGTACACATATAAGGTTCTTTAATGCAGTGGTATACAAACCATTTTTTTTGTGGCCTCCCTTGTGTACAGTGGATTCCTTCGCAGCCCCCCCCCCCCCAAAGAAAATGTATGACATAAAACATTCTAAAACATAAAATTTGAATTAAACAAAACATATTAAATTATACAATGTATTGCTTTTGTTTAGTAGCCTTATTTTTCTGAGGTTTAATTACACAGAATTTATAATAAAGTAAAGAATTTCATGAAATATTATAAAACTGGGGCCCCTGGCACCATCTCGCGACCCCTAGTTTGAGAACCACTGCTTTAATGTACTTGTTTGCATTGTTCTAAAATGCGTTCATTTTTAATGGGCATATACCGTATGCAGTTGAAACAGATAGCCTAGTGCAGGGGTAGGCAACATGGAGTTCTGATGTCCTGCAGTGTTTAGCTCCAGGTCTAATCAAAAGCCCCTGAAAAAGTCACCTGAAACTACAGGTAGCCAAGGTTTTATAAGGGTTGGAGCTAAAAACATCGGCACTCCAGGACGGACATTGCATACCACTGGCCCGAGTGCATCCCACATTTTTTAACATTAACATTTTAATATAACACTTTAGTTATTATGGCCTTTAGAAACGTTTTTTAGAGGAGATAGGGTAGTGCACAATAGGCCCCTGTGGCGGAGCCTAGGCTTTTTTCCGTAATGACATTTTTTTTCCTTACATTACTTTTACTTTTATACTTTAAGTAGTTTTGAAACCAGTACTTTTTCACTTTTACTTGAGTAAAGGGCTTGAGTTGATACTTCAACTTCTACAAAAGTCTTTTTAAACCCTAGTATCTATACTTCTACTTGAGTAATGAATATGAATACTTTTGACACCACTGCCAATAATGGCCATTGCCAAAACAAACCTATTGTTTCATAAAACAGGATTCCCAAGCTCTGCTTTATATAGGTAGTAGACATTTTATGCATTATATTCCAAAATTAAAATAGATTACAACAGCTTTTTATTTTAAATATTGCTATAATACTGTAAATCATATAGTGAATGCTTTACTTTGCACAAAGGTCAGATTTGCTTTCACTGGAGGACACAAGGTGATCTCTGAACATCCTCAAATCATGCAAAGATAACATGGACCAAGTTTGCACAAATACATGTTGTCATTTAACATGGCAAATAATAAACATAAGTAATTTTTACAATAAAATATATATTTTTCTTTTTATGCTCAATTGTTGTGTCAATACAAATGAAACCTTATAATTTCTTTTGGTGAATTTAAACAACGCGTGAAAGTTTCTGAAAAAGATGTCATAAATTGTTGTCACTGTTTTTAAATTAACTAAATCGTTTAAAGTTATGGTAGAGATATTGTATTTTAAGTAGTCTAATGTTAATTGTTTATGTATTTTAAGGATCTTAAATGTTACTTCTTGTTGTGTGTATGCTTGGTGCTTGTGTAATGTGTAATTATGTACTGATAATTATGCTGCAATTTCGGCCAGGTCTCTGTTGAAAAAGAGGTTTTAAATCTCAATGAGATCATCTGGTTAAATAAAGTTTAAATAAATAAAATAATAAATAATGAATGCACAACCCAAGCAATACCACCAGCAGTCTATACTGTTTAAAGCCAGATATACCGGCTGTAAAACATATATTTCTGTTTACTTTATAAAATACAGATGTTACAAACCTCTAATATAGCAGCAGACATTCCCTCAGAGAGAGAAGAGTTTACCAGAGTAAAGGATTTCTGCATGGCAGCATGCAGCTCCTCTTTACTCAATTCAGCTGCTAGAAACACTCCAACAGATCTACACACACGCACATACACAAACACACAAAACCAGAGAAATGCGAGTATGTGTGAGTTTTTAGTGGCAGTAATAAAGAACCAAGATTTGAAGATTAGTGTTTCAGGGAAAGATGGAGATCAAAGCAGAAAAGATCAGATAAAGATGTTTACCTCTTAACACTTTCCTCAACCTCTGCAGTAAACACTGGATCTATCTATAGAGAGACATCAATTATTTAATACAAAACATTTACAAAAAACACAAACATATAATATAATATAATACAATATAATATAATATAATACAATATAATATAATATAATGTAATATAATATAAGAAATAGTGCTGGGCAAAGATTAATCGCGATTAATCGCATACAAAATAAAAGTGTTTTTTTTGCATAATATATGTGTGTGTGCTGTGTGTAATTATTATGTTTATTTAACCACACACACATACATATATTCATTTCAGAAATTTTTGGTTTATATATAATTATAATTATCATATAGAATATATAAAAATATTAATAAATATATATACACATGTAAATGTTTCTTAAATACATACATGAATGTGTGTGTATTTATATATACATAATAATTACACACAGCACACACTCATATATTATGCAAAAAAAAATCACTTTTATTTTGTATGCGATTAATCGTGATAAATCTTTGCCCAGCACTAAATGTAATTTAATAATATAATATAATATAATATAATATAATATAATATAATATAATATAATATAATATAATATAATATAATATAATATAATATAATATAATATAATATAATATAATATAATATAATATAATATAGTTCAGAAACTAAAATAAAAACTCAAAAATGAAATACAAAAAAAGCAAAGTTCATAAGTCGCACTGTGCTATCTTGCAAAAGGAAGTTAGGATAGAATTTAGAAGAGTTATTTTCAACCTAACTTTGGGTCAAAAAAGGGACGAACCAATCTGTTGGGTTAAATGAACCTAAACATTTTATATTTGACCTAATAAGTCAACAATGTTAAAAAATCTTCTTGAGTTCAAACAACTCAGCAGTTTAAATTACAACCCAGTTTGTCCATTTTTTACCAAACACTGTGGGCTTAAAAATCTTTTAGAAGGTGTGTATTGAGAGAGAGAAAAAGTTTATATTTAATATTAAATGAATAGTAAGCTGAAAAACATCCAGAGTTTTGTGTTTGATGTACTTACACAAACAGTATTACTTTTACCTGCACAATTGGTCTTAAAGCAATAAATAAAATATCTTTTGGCTCTTTTAAAGGTTTTATTTTTTAAACATCTTTTCTGTAACTAAGCAATACTGAATTTTGTAATGATGAGTATGAAATCTGGCCAATATCGCAGTCAAAATATTAACTCTTATTCAGTGAAACACAAGCATCAATGCACAACTGAGTTTCAGCGCAAGTTTTTAGTCTGGACTCTCACACGTGCTGTAAAAAAATAAAAACATGAAATTGCCACTAAATCTGAAGTTAGTTCAGATCACGCTGTAATGAGAAATGAGAATTTTGTTATTACACAAAAGTTCCTATGGCTTATCTTTGCTCATAAGCAATAAAGAACACAAATCCCAAGTTGCTATTTTTTTCTCTTGCTTGTTTTTCCAGCCTCTCATCTACTTTGTAAAATACTGTCAATAATACCAAATCATGGCGTGTGGACAAGACAACGTTTCATACTGATCATAATTTCCTACATGGCCAGTTGTCCTGCGGGAGAAAAAACTGCATTTGAAAATCCCATAGATTTGGTGAGATTAGGGTCAGGATGGGGTTGTTGCTCAATCTGATTCATTACGATGAAGGCTTTGCGTGTATTAGCTGACCGCGGTGGTCCCAGCACATGCAATTTAGGTCAAAGATGAGAAAAGACCGTGAGCGAGGCAGAGCATCTGAACAAATCCTGTTTGTTTGGATTCCACTATCTGCCTATTCATTTTTCCCACGTGAAATGCGATATATGATGCACATTTCAATCCAATGCCATGTGAAAATTTGGGATTACTGGTTAGGGCTACTTGCTAAGAGAAAATCTGATCTTGCCACAGGAAATGCAATTTTATCACTCTTTGTATGGGAGGTCAAATATATTTTGGGTAGAATTAAGAGAATAATACACAAATTATATTAATTTAAGTTCAATTAGGTCAATTGATCTACATAGCTATGAATAAATCCTAAACCCTGTTGTTTCTCGTAAGGATGTCTGTAAAAATATATTTGAACAGGATGAAGCAACCCAGCATAGGCAGAGCAAAAAAAAAAAAAAACATAAAATTTGAAGCCATCGACATGTGCTCCACCCCCAACAAAACAATCAATCTTACACCACTCTCCAGATATTTTTATCAAATGAAGAAACACAACACAGCTAAGATGTTGACAGTATTGTCAGTTTGCCGTGAGCCAATCGCACTCAAAAGAGAAAACATCACTGGAGACACATATAGACACGAAAAGGAAAAAGTGTATCCACCTGATGTGTGAAACTCAACGAAAAATCCCAACATAACAGTCAGTTTGTGGCAGAAGAAATCATTGCATGTCTGTGATTAAGTCACAGGAGCTCAAAATGTGAGGGGGCTTGTGTTTGGGGAAACTGTAGAAATATGTCACATAAAAACACAGATGGTACTGTATTAATAAAGTTTGGGAGCAAAGGAAGGAACACTGAAGCCAATGTGAGAAGGTCTGAGCAGGTCTGCTGGTTTTAATAAGTCTCAAACCAGCAAATCACCCTTAATGCCCCTAAAGTACAACATTTTTATTCAAGTTTCTACAATTAAAACCATGGAAACACTACATAAGACAAAGAAAACTATTTGAAGTCGCGAATGTGCTTTGCTACTCTTTTGACTTATTCCCCAAATGTTCCCCATCTTCTAAATCTCTTTCTTTCAAATATCTGACCATGTCTGTGACAATTCTGGCTTGATTCTGCCCAAAGAGGGATGATGACCTCGCTTCAGGCTTGGCAGAATTGCTTGGCACATAACCTGAAGTGACAGATGGTCTGCCACGGGTTAGCCATTAGCTCCTAGCAGCTAACTCCTTTACTAACACTGCTGACAGTCCCCAGCTTGTACCAGACCCTCTTCACAACTCCACCCAGCTACAATCCCTCCATGATTCATTGCTCCAGTACTCGTGAGCCCCTAAATACCTCTAATAAATCCAGATTAATGGAAGCTAATGTTGTTATCGTTGCTACATCCAATTATCGCTACCTTGGTATCTGCACAAAGATCTGGTGCACCAATACTAACACAGCTGCTTTACAAAGAAAGTGTTATGGTGCAAAGGAAGTCTTGTGGATTATTAAGGGATTTTCCTGCACTGAAAACATTTTAGAGGCCGCACAAATTAAAATATTGGGGGAAGCCAGATTAAATGTAACATGACAAAATCTGTGTAAAGTAAATTCAAAGAACTGTTCCTAAACACATTATCAATGTTAGAAATGTATTGCTGAAATACATTACAATGACTACTGAATTGTGTAGTACTGAATTTTGGAGTTAAACAGTTTTTCACTATTTCTGAGTACAGGATTTTTGGGCGTGCCGAATAATCATGACATGAATCATGACTCAATGACGCACTTGAGCCACCAAGCATGGCCACGCCCCTAACACAATCATGAGCATCCATTCAGGTTGTAGAGATATTTGAAAGTTGTGAGAGATGGCAGCTTTCCCGCGAGCGGGCGTCAATGGCAACAGTGGACACACCCCCAATGTTTATTTGACGTTTGATTTGATTTACTTTTTGTTTTTTCATTATTCAAATTTAGCTGGGTGGTTAATAGCACATTTTTGTTCTGGTGTGACAACACATTTAAAGGACAAGTTCAGCATTTTACACTTAAAGCCCTGTTTTTCGATTGTTTATGATGAAATTTTGACAGAAATTTCGACATATGCGGCTGCCCCGAGAATTTTCGGGTGTTTGTTGTTTTACCTCCCACCTCTATAATGGCTGTATAGGTGCACTGGAACACTCCTTCCTAAAATGCATTAAACTTTCGTTTACAAAGACGTGAAACTTATCGAGTGGTCGGGGGTGTTCACTGATGTGCTCACACGGGGATCGCTTCAAAATATGCTTTCCAACAGGTGTTTTACCATTCGTTGTAAACTTGTGGACCTATTTTTCCAAACGCCTCACATCCGTACATTCTTCCGTTGAGAGCTTGAATAATAAACACTCCAGCCCAGGTGGTGGCGATAATCCGCCTTTGCCAATTGCAAGAATAGAAACAACGTTCCTGGCGGCAGAGTAATACCGTACCTCACAGCACATCTAATACAAGTCAATGGAGTTGGACAAACTACGATTAAAACCTGTTGGAATGCATCTTTTGCAGGGATTTTTGTGTGAGCATATCAGTGAACACCCCTGACCACTCGCTGAGTTTCACGTCTTTGTAAACGAAAGTTTAATGCATTTTAGAAAGGATTGTTCCTGTGCACCTATAAACCCATTGTAGTGGTGGGAGGTGAAACAACAAACACCCGAAAACTCTCGGGGCAGCCGCACATGTCAAAACCCCAGTCAAAACCGCTCTACCTCATCACAAACAATCTGAAAACAGGGCTTTAAGTGTGAAATACCGAACTTGCACTTTAATATCGGACTTTAATGTGATTTTTTTCCTCCAAAAACTCTTTCACCTCAAATTCATAGTCCTTATATGAAAGGGAGAAATGCAACATGGGTATCATCATAGCACTCATTTCTCAAATACACACCTAACCGCTTCAAGTTGGAAAAATGCTGCAGTTTACAGAACTGTGTCCACCTGCCGCTATCATTAAAATCAAATTGTGGTACCCTTAAATGTAGTGATAGCATGGCTAGGCTTGTGCACCATCTATAACAAACTTAAATAAGCAATAATCAACATAAACCAGCATGGAAATTCATTCCTGTCTTAATTTGCATATCTAAACTAGATTCAGTTCAGTTATGGACTGTGATTGGCTTAATGAATAGTAAGGGCTGGGCTCTATAGTTTTGGTAATATATCGGTATTTTTTTCCCATTGGGATATAAGACAATAGCATCTATATTGGTATGGTCTGATATGACCCTTGTTGTTAGCAACAGAAGAGTTAACCCCTGTCTTTGAATTTATTTTTATCATACACTGTTTTAATAAATAAGATCTCGCATGAGGCTTTGACTAGCATGTAAAGACTTTGTATGAAATAGAGACAGAGCGCCGTTATGCAAATTTGAAAACCACGCCCACCGGGGGGGAAATCAATCCAACCGTCTCCATTGAGTTTGTATTGCGAGAAGCCGCCTCCTTGTCATTTCTGGCTTATAACAAAAAACTGAATAATGGCTAAAAGCTGCTGTGTGACAATATGTACAGCTAACAAGCCAAAGAACCCAGAAATAAGTTTTTATAAGCTGTCGAGCCGTAAAACCCAGCCTTTAAGGAGAATAAAGTGGATCGCCGACTACGTTTCCCCCGAGTGGACGCAGTTCTACTAGTGGAGGTGCTATGAATAGTTGCCTGTGTCCATTTTTGTGTCTTTAGACGCTCGTTTTTTGGGGTCGACAGCTTATAAAAACTTATTTACAGATTAAACTTAAAAACAGAATAATACCTAAAAGCTGCTGTGTGACAAGGTGTACATCTAACGCGCCAAAAAAATAAATAAATATTTTTTTGTAAGCTGTCGACTTCAAAGGGCGAGCGTTTGGACACGGAAATGGAGGCAGGCGGCTTTTCATGGTGCTCCTATTGGTGGAGCTGCGTCCAATAGGGGGAAACGTAATCGGCGATCCACTTTATTCTCCTTAAAGACTGGGTTTTACGGCTCGACAGCTTATAAAAACTTATTTCTGTATTCTTTGGCTTGTTAGCTGTACATATTGTCCCAAAGCAGCTTTTAGGCATTATTCAGTTTTTTGTTATAAGCCAGAAATGACAAGGAGGCGGCCTTTTGCAATACAATGTCAATGGAGACTGTTGGATTGCTTTCCCCCCCGGTGGGCGTGGTTTTCAGGTTGTGACGCGCTGCGCTCTGTCTCTATACTGATATTTATCAGGTATCCCCATTCATTTCAAAACCTATGAATGTCTCAAAATAAATTAAAGAGCACATAGAAATGAATGACAGGCCATATTTGTCTGTTCAAACTTTCTAGCACTCTTTATCTTTATTTCTTGCTCACCTTTGGACCGATGATGATGAGGATCACCATGGGGTTTTGAATGTGCCATTCTGTGAGAATAAAATCAATATATATGATTAGACACACATGTATACTCAATACACCCATATGTCAGATACGTTGAACACTGATCTAGTCAGATATAATTTTATAGCACATCAATCAAGTTATAAGATTAATTTTTTAACATTTCAAAACCTAAAGAGTCCTCCAATAGGAAACTGTTCATGAAACTCATCAGTTTTATGTTTCAAGATGAGTTGGTGATTCGGGCTAAACTGTGAATTTTACCAATCATAACTGACATACCTGAAAAAGCTTCTAGTAGATACAGAGGATCCTTAACTCGTCTGAGTCCACATACCAACAGAAACACTCGTAGATCTTTTAGGTTTTCAGTACACACACCTAAAACACAAGAAATCCTACAATAACTTTATATAGAGAAACTGCTGATCTTAAAATAGATGTTTAGACATCAGGATTGTGTGCATTGAAATGTAATGTGACATAAATCAATGCATACATGCTGAACCTCAGCATAATGAGGCTAATCTATCAAACAAGGTCAAATAGATGTTACAAATGCGGTGAGTACTTTATCAATATTACAATAGTGATGTTTATATGTCATGACACAGATGTATGGCAGTTTATATAGCACAAGAAACACAACCATACCAATGAGCTTCCATCTTATGCTCTTATACAGTATTTAAAGAGGAATATACTGCAGGGACGTCACTAGGATTGGAAGACAGGGGGGGCTCAGCCCACAGAGTATTTGTAACTTGTGTTTGCAAAATTTTTGCACTCACATCTGAGCTACAATTATGTCAACAACCAGTCAAGAAACCAAGATGTTAACAAGTAAAACATGACAGACATATCCTCCTCTTCCATTTCTACTCTGTTAAATAAAAGTAACTGTAACGTTAGCTTTTAGACACATCAAAGCTGCATGGGGGAATTTAGGCCAGACTTTGCTCCTGATTAGTTATTCTATAAGCAATGACTTAAATGCTATCTGTATGCTTTTGTAACTGTATGATAAAGTAATAGCATACTATATCTAATTTCTATATTAAGTTGTCCACACACAGAATGCTATGGTGGATAGGTTCAATCAGATTGCAATTTTGTTTGACTTGCATACAGTTTAACCCAAGAACTAGAGTTTTAAAGTCATAGTGATATTTGACAACACACAGGTTTGAGCATTTCTCAATTAAAGATGATTTATTCTGCCAAATGAATACAATGAATAATATAAATCAACAACAAAAAGGCAGTATTTTACCAGGTAAGCTATTGATATGGATCCTTTTTAAAGTGGCTACTGTATAAATACAATAACCTGATGGCGGAAGGAATAAAAGATTTGGAGTAATGATTACTGTATAATATGTACTGTATGACTGCTTTCATTTTTGTTTCACATGTGTATCTGTGGAGAGTGTGGGCATTTACTCATCTTAAGCCTACGATATTTTATTTTAGAGATATTTTATTTTAAAGATTATTAGGCCTATATTGTTGGCAAAGAATAAAGAGTTGTGATTAGATTGCTAAGTTAACAATTTCTTGTATTTTGCTTGTGCAAGACTAACGTTTTTCATGACATAGCAAACCAAAATATTCCCATTCCTTTACCTCAAGAAAATGTAGGTAAAGGTAAGCAGCCAGCAGGTAATTAAAAACAACTTACAATTTCACTCCTCCGTATCACGACACTTACCAATCTTTATTTCACCATTAGCGTGCGTACTAGCGTGTGTATTAGTGATGGGCAGTCCGGTGTTGTGTCGAACTCAGTTCCCCCTATGTTTCCCTTTAGTGTAGTGCTTTTATGGCGTTTTCATCACGTTACATTTAGAAAGATTAAAGATTTGAATTGGTTATACTAAAAAGGCATAATATCATGTATTTTATAATACAATTTACTAAATATTTCATACATTTGACAGTTTTCTATTAGGGTATTTCTTTTAAAATATAGCCTGTCTTTTTCTTTTTTTTTCCTTTACTGGTTGTTTTAAAAATGTAATGTTTGCATTCATAATTAAATAAATATTATACATATAATATGATTCATACTGTAAAAATAATTGACTTACCATTAAGAACAATACAGATACATTACAGAAATGCACACATATACATCTCAGTAGCCATTAAAACTTTAAATATATAAATAATAAAACCTATAACGTGATAAAAACGCCATAAAAACACTACACTGAAGGGAAAAATAGGGGGAACATAGGGGGAACAGACTTCGACACAACACCGGCTCTTTCCATTGATTCGGCTCTTTCGGTTCAAGCGCTGGCTCTACCATAGATATGTATATAAAGGCTAGATGGCTCAAGGCGGAGTCCCTAACGGCATCACCTGGCGGCCATCTTACGACAGGGCGCTCGCTCACTCGTAGCATTGAGTTTAATGGTGCAGATACTTTTAAATGACCATAACTTGCTCAATTTTCTACCGATTTTCAAACGGTTTGGGTTTTTACAAACGTTATTAACGTGGCTATAATTCTGGATGCTTTAACATGTTTCATGAATTTATTTTTTATTTTTAGTATAGGTATGCAGTGTCATATGTACATCTTTGACGTTTATAACAAACCAAACCGTTTGAAAATCGGTAAAAAATTAAGCAAGTTATGGTCATTTAAAAGTACCTGCATCATTAAAACTCAATGCTACGAGTGAGCGAGCGCCCTGTCGTAAGATGGCCGCCAAAATGCGGACGTTGCACTCAATTGGCCAGCAGCGCGGACGAGCCATCTAGCCTTTATATACATAGCTATGGGCTCTACATTTTAGTGAGGGCAGTCCGGCTCTTTTCATAGATTCGGCTCTTCTAGCTCGGCTCCCTTAGAAGAGCCGGCTTCCCTGCCTGCGTCTGAAGATTCGGCTCTGCTCGTTCGCTACAAAGAATCAGCTCTTAGAGCCGCTCGTTCGCGAACGACCCATCACTAATACAGGCAACCGGAAGCGATCGCCGACTTGTCAGATGGTTTTTTGTAGCTGGATATATAACATTTGTTGAGTCTAAATATTAATGAGGAAACGGTTTTTGATAAATCAAATTTTACTGTTCTTATAATCATTTAGGGGGGCTTAGGAACATTTTGGGGTAGCTTCAGCCCCCCTAAAATAGGCCTAACGACGTCCCTGATATACTGTATGTATCTATGGGGTGGTTTCTCAGACAGGGCTTGCATTGATCTAGAAATAGGACTTAGTTATATTAGGGCATTTAAGTAGTTTGTGCAAACTAACCTTACAAAAAACAATACTGGTGTTTATCTTTAGACAAAACAATGACATTAGTATATGTGAAGATATGTCAGTGCAAGATGTTTTTAAATAAACACAGCTCAAACATGCATTTTAGTCTGAGACTAAGATAAGCCCAGTCTGGGAAACCGCCCCAAAGAGTTTTAGGAAAAATGGATAATAAAGTTTAATGAAAACACACAGAGGTCTTGTTAACAAGATTGTATATGAGTATGATTATCAGTTTTTACTCTGCTTTTTTGTCAGTAGCTGATATTTGTGAGAATGTTCCACCCAAATCTGTGCTTTACCCCAGATCATCCCTCTCTAAATCCCACCTATTACAGATTATCCACAGAAACACCAGTGCTATATATATTTATATGCGTGCATGTGCGTCATATGCAGCAGACAATAATTTGTTTAGTGTCATCTCAGGCTAGAAACAGTTTTGATCAAAATCATAATTTAAATTCGGTAGATATAATGCAGAAATTAAATTAAAAAAAATGAAAATTTGGTCTAATTATCACTTCTGAACTCAAGTGTGTCATTTCTACACAATCAATTTGACCAAATGGAAATAGCAAAAATTGTTTTGACAGCTTTTCCTTATTTGTCATTGGTCAGATAAAAACGTATTGACAGTGACACAGTGTTTACACTTTCCAGGAAAATCTGACCAAAAATAGCTTAAACTGCATATTAAGCTGGGATAGTACTTTAATATAAAAAGATAAACTTCAGATTTAAGACTCTTTAACTCATTTTAGGCCTTTAATACAAATGTTGCACTTTGACCTCCCTTCACATTTTTTTTGCGCATACAGTTGCGCTCATAATTTTACAGCCCCCTCACCCAAGAAAATCAGCAAAATAATAAAAGGGATCACACAAATTGCAGTTTGCATTTAATTTTGTACTGTCTTAAACAAGCCATTTCACATGACTGATGCTTACATATAAGTAATACACAACTTTTAAATATACAAACATTCACTGATGCTCAGTAGGAAAACAAATCATTAAGTCCCAGGGGTACCAATACTTTGATGAACAGGATGATCAGTGAAAATTGCATGTAAAGATTTTAGTTAGCTTCTAAAAAGTATTACTAAATAAAAATAAGATCTTTAAACAAAAACCAACCATTAACATTTTGCAGATTTTGCAAGGGGGACTTTTGAGCTCAACTGTAGCATCACTAAGGATGATTTTGCCATTATTCATTTGCATAGGCTGTGTAAGGTGTATAATAAGATGATTACTCTGAAAATTACATATACTTTCCATGTGCTATGATATCTAGATAAGCCCTTCCTCTTACTAACATCACATCCCACATAATACACAATGTGAACTGTCCACTAATCTTTGGTTGCACTTAAAAAGATCAATATCAAACAGGGTCAATGTTAAAATCATTAAAAATGGTTGATATTGGGATAACACTGCAGCATGGCACTTCACCCCAAAGAGTTCACTGCATGGGGCGGCTTTGCCATTGCCTTCCATTTCAGTTTTGGCAGGAGTCATAAATGAGATGAACTGCAAACCCTTGCAGATAAGAGCCACTTTTTGGCTATATACAATCCACACAAGCCGCTTAATGTTGTGCATTGCTGCTTTCAGCCAAAATCAGTTTTTAGTTTTCATCAACAATGATAGTTTAGTCAAGGTTGAGTCCGGTTATAGGTTAGCATGAGGTCAGACTCTACTCTTAGAAACAGTAGGAGAGGTCATAGTGAGGTATGCGATGTAAGGTAAAGCTGATGGATTAGACAACTGATCTAAGGGTGCATGTTTACAAGGGTTTAACAGCTTTAAATCAATTCTTTAATCTGGAAAGAAAAACGCATGCATGGTCTCACCTCAGTAACCCTAGTTAACCTACCAGTCTTGCAGAGCTGTACTATTCTAGCGGTTTCCATAAAAGATTTTTATAAAAAGGAAGTCAACATCCATATAGGCAGATTGACGTATTTTCTTTATTTTTCGATGAAATAATAAAAAATATATTCCTGTAGGTGAAATTAAAGTTATACCGTAGTTATATACTGTAAACAAACATACTGATAAAAAGTGTATATCTTGAAAGCACTATAGACCCCTTCAAGGTTTGTAAACATTGAATGACTATCGGGTGCGCGCGCAGCATGGGGTCAAACTGCAATTTTCACAGCCCACGACGTAAGTAGGCATTTTTGACGATACCGAATCATACCCAACTCAATCTGCTGTAATGGCTTTTCTGACCCCGACATGCGCAGTGGGAACCGCCTGTGACGTGAACCGTGAAGGGGTCTATACTTTGAATAAAATCACAATTTTCATTGAAGAATGTTAATCTACAAAAACAATAACAGTCACTGATTAATAGATTTTGTCAAGTTTGTGTTCTTGGTTTGACACATTTTGTTAATCCTATCTTAATGCCTCAAACAAACCCATTTCTTATCCATATACTACTGTATATACGGTCTGGTAAGACACAATAATAAACCAAAATAATATTTCTAAATTTAAAGGCTGAGAAAATAATACAAATGTACATAAACATTTAAATTGTTATTTTTTGCATCTACACCCTCTGAAATAAAGGCAAAAAACATGTCAATGTGGCGGTACACAAAAGCACCAATTTGTACCTTAATAGTTCATATTATTACTTCAAAAGGCACATATTGGCACCTCAAAGGTACTTATCTGTACCTAGATAGTACATATTACGACCTTTGTAAAAGATACCATCATCCCAGTGACAGCTTTCGTACTTTTTACTGAAATTATAGCTGCAATTTACGGAATTATAAAATAAATATTTCCAGAAAATAACATGTTTTAGCCTTTGTGTGGTTTAAAAACACTCTTAAAGTCACTCACAGTGGATCAATTTAAATCTAAACTTAACACATTCTTCTTTAACAAAGCATTCACATAAAATGTCCAGTAAATGTACTTTTCCTGCAGTAGTTATTTTGGCCAGGACAAAGTACTCACATACCTCATATGGGTAATATACTATTGCCACAATAGTTAGCCTGTCTGGAACCGAGCTGACTTAAACCACCATGATGTATGACACTTGCATTACATGCGAACGGCCCCTACGCTAATAGAACTCTGTTTTTGTCTCCCTGTCTCGTCCTTGACCCCGAGGACAATGAGACAAATAGACCCAGTTCCTGTTGCTGTGAAGGTCATCACACCACTGATCTACTGGCTGTCCTTCAATGTGATGCCCAGCCGATGCACGACCAACGACCACCGGCTGAACCAGTTTAATCCGCTTACCTGCCTCCTTTCCCTACTATATCTATATAAATATATATTAATTTCTCCCAAGGGTTTTTGTCCTTCTAGGAGTTTTTCCCAATGGGTTTTCTCCTAGGGGTTTTTTCGTCCCAGGGAGAGTCAGCCAACTTTGGCATAACTTAGCACTTTACTGTATACGTTACATTATAAATACGCTAGCTTGTACGGTTTAGCCTTAGCCTCTAAATTCTACTTCTTATATTATCTATTGATTTTCTGTGTTCTCCTCTACATCTACTCATGTAAAGCTGCTTTGCAACAATTATCAATTGTGAAAAGCGCTATATAAATAAAATTGAATTGAATTAAAGGTAACTTAGTGTATTGAAATAATACCGCCCCTTAATTGCCACTATCCAACCATGACACTGCCATTTAGTGCAAATAATTTAGTCATTTTGCATTTTAAAGGACACACCCCAAAACGGCACATTTTTTGCTCACACCTAAAATGTGGCAATTTTAACATGCAATAATAAACTATCTATAAATAAGCTAAAACTTCAGATATGTACTCTGGGGACACCAAAGACTTTTTAACATCTTAATAAAGTATTGTAAAATGTCCCCTTTAACATCTAAGACATAAAGTATATACATAAAGACAATTAATACAAAAAGTTTTACAGTAAATAATAAAACATGACACAAGCAATCACATTTCCTGTACGGTATTGCCCAATACCTAAACGTACTGTAGCACATCAAATACCAGAATTATTTTTGCATCATAAGAAATAAAGTTTATCTGAAGTAATCTGTAGTTATTTTGAGGTTGGCAAGTACTTGATTACATACCATAATCTCATGTCTTCTGAGAATTGGGATAAAAGTCCAACATCCTGTAAGCAGTTGGCATATTATATCATATCCGGGACTATAAGATGCACGTTCATGGTACTTTTTTACATATTTATCTTATTTATTTTATTCATATTTACTGTCCCTGGGTTTCAAACCCATGACCTTGGAGTTGCTTGCACAGTGGAGATACACTAAAGCTCACTATTCTTACCAGACATTTAAGAGGCAGAATAGCAGACAATAATGTCTGGTCTTTGTGTGAGAAAATAAATTGGATTGAAGTCTAGTTTCTTGTTTCTTTGCAAATTATGTTTTCAAATGATGCTTTGAAATGTATTCATTCATGAGGCAACAGAAAACTTTAGAGGCACAACCATGTTTTATTATGGATGTAAAAGAGCACTGCACGAGTATGAAGAGAGGATCAAACAGCAGTGACTCAAGCTGATGAGTGACTTCTGATTTCAAAGGCTTTGCTACATTGGCATGAAGTCTAAACGTGTACAGAAAGCAACAGCAGGTCTAATGATCACGCATGCTGAAAGTGGTTTAGCAGAGATAAGCCTTCAACAGCCAAAACTAATACTATACTCCATCTAGTGGCACAAAAATATAATTTTCTAAGAGAAACACTGGCACAAACAATACATTATATAATAGATTAAATAATACATTCAGGTTTAATATTCATGAGGCTTACTTTGGCTTGTGTGCCACATTTAATGAATTTGTTATGAATATTATTGGATTACAAACATATATAGATACTTTGATATATGTGGCAGCATTACTGTGAGAATAGTTAACAAAAAAAACTGAAAATGGTAATTTACACCCTCATGTCACTGAAAAGCCAAATGACTTTTGTGTGAAATACAAGATGTTGAATATTACAATGAAAATGAAATTGGACTGTGGCTAAACTCAATAATTACAAAATAAACACTATAAAATAAGAGATATAAGCAAGAAAGTTAAACATGGAATGACATGAATGCGAGTAAATAATGACACAAAATTATTTTTGTGTGTAACTGTCGACTTTTTCTCTTACAGTATGTCTTGTACATTGGCAGTATGTTTAATTGTAATGCACTAAAATCATGTTTCTTTCAATGTGGTCACCTTGCATGTACAGTATGTCTTTTTCTCATGGTAAGTTTAATTTTAAAGTAAGTCCAAGCATGCCTTCAGTCTCGTGCCATAATCTGGTGTTAGGGGATTTGTGTGCAGAGAGGTTTACGGTGGATTACATCCGTCCTTAAACCATGCGGTAAAGTGAATGTGTTCACTGTAAACAGAGGAAGCACTGTCGGTTTCCACCTGACATTTATGTGTCAAGTCTTTAATATCTCTCCTATGCACTTCTTTAGACTACAATGCATAGATTTATGGATGGATGGATGGATGTCTTAACACATCTGATCAGCCCGTCAATTGCATCTGTCATTTTATCTTTCTTCTGTCTTTAAGGGTTGACTGAATGTTAGAGAAGCCTGGCAATTTTTCCTGAGCGTGTCAAAGTGAACGGTTACTGTAAGAATGCCCTGACAACTCTCTGATACGACCGCAAGAGAAATATAATTATAGCAGGCAGGCTGAATTACACCTCAAAGGGTTCAGGAAAGACAGGTGTGCGTGTATGCCCATATGTGCTAGTGCTGGGGTAAACAAGTGTCTTTCTTACAGTTTTAGATCTAAGTGTTTACATGAAAGTAAAAGGGGAGGATGGGAACAAACAAGCCTGCCACAGAAAGGAGGGGAATAAACTAAGGTAAATAAAGAAAAGTGCAGCACAGAAATGTATTTTGACAAACTGTTTGTTGTGCTTTCGTTTCTCTCTCTCTCTCTCTCTCTCTCTCTCTCTCTCTCTCTCTCTCTCTCTCTTTCTTACCTGTCTAACTTGGCCCTTTTACCGAAGAGATTTTGTGTCTTTTTTAATATTACAAAGCCTTTGATCATGAGGAGAGACTTAAACCTCAGCATTTGTGTGCAAGTTTATTGTGCATGCAAGCTTAAAGGGACATTCCACTTTTTTGGAAAATATGCTCATTTTCCAGCTCCCCTAAGAGTTAAACATTTGATTTGTATCGTTTTGGAATCCATTCAGCTGATCTCCGGGTCTGGCGCTAGCACTTTTAGCATAGCTTAGCATAATCCGTTGAATCTGATTAGACAATTAGCATTGCTTAAAAAAATAACCAGAGTTTGAATATTTTTCTTATTTAAAGCTTGACTCTTCTGTAGTTAAGTTGTGTACACAGACTGACAGAAAATTAAAAGTTGCTATTTTCTGGGCAGATATGGCTAGGGACTGTTCTCTCATTCTGGCGTAATAATCAAAGACTTTGCTGATGTAACATGGCGGAAGCAGGCCTAGTGATTTTATGCACTGTCAGAAAATACTCCCCTGCCATTGAAATTTACTAAGGGGACTATTTTCAGGCAGAGCGTAATATCATTGCGCCTCCTGCAGCCATGTTATAGCACCAAAGTCCTTGATTATGAAGCCGGAATGAGAGCATAATCCTAGCCATATCTGCCTAGAAAATCACAACTTTTAATTTTTTTGTCTGTTTAGTACGCAATGTAACCACAGAAGAGTCAAGCTTCAAACAGGAAAAATATTGAAACTCCTTGGCCACCTTTCAGCGCGATGCCAATGGTCCAATCAGACTCAATGAATTATGCCAAGCCACGCCAAAAGTGGTAGCGCCAGACCCGGAGATCAGCTGAATGGATTCCAAAACAGTAAAAATCAAATGTTTAACTTTAGAGCTGATAAATGAAAAAGTGGAATGTCCCTTTAAAATCAATTTCACCAATTTCATGTTTCTATCTGATTAAAGGTGACATAGAATGATTGAACGGGGTATTGATCCTTGTTCTGTGATGTGACATGTAGACAAAAATGTTTTGTTTGGGTCTGTAATGCCTTAGAAGCTTCCTAAAAACCTCTCTCAGATAGCTCTATTAGGGTGGGGGATTTTAAACAAGGGTTTTGCACCTATTTGGCTCCCCCTACTGGCTTAACTTGCAATCTCATTACTGATTGGCTGACTTTGCTGCCACTCCAAAAATGTAGCCAATTATTTTAAAGGGGAGGGGCAGTGAGATGCCTGTGATGTCATAAGGATCGGTTTTTCAGATTGGGCTGTTTCTGGCTGACATTTCTAAAAGAGGAATTCTATGAGACTGAGATGTTTAGCATGTTTAGCACTTTTTGTATGTTCGTGAATGCGGGTAGACTACCATTATTCAACAAGGTAAAAATGGTTTTTCATTCTCTTTCCCCTTTAACCGTAAATACATTTGTGTTATATCAGCCACATAGTTAATATTGGTAATGGCATTGTCCATTAAAAAACACGCATACTGTCATCCACTAGTGCCCAGGGAACTAGTAAACTGAAAATTATTCAACCAACTGCTTTCATGACAAAAAAAATGACATACTGTACTTTACGATTTACACAGAAAATCATTCTAATAACCTTTGAATAATTACAGCTAAACCTTTACTGTAAATTTGATGATATATACAGAAAAAAACTTTATGATAAAATCACTGCAATGCACAATTTTTAAAAACAATTACTAATATGGTATGTACATTTTCTTAAATGTAGGATGTTTGTAGTTGCTAGACAACGCTAATGCAGTGTAATGAATACAAAATGTACTATGGCTGTCAACTTACAATGATTTAAAACACAGCTCATCCAATCAGAATCCATGGTTGTTCAGTTGCATAGTGCAAGTGAATCATCACTTCAAAAACACGTTTCACTCCCTAAAACATCTGATAACACAGACTCATGAGGAGCTCAATGGCCTAGTCAAAAAAACTCTCTCTCAAAGGTTCCTCAAGTTTTCCAACTACTGTCAACCCCTGTAGCTGCGCTTACACCTCCAGACAGCTCAAAGCCTCAGAGAGAAAGAAAAGATAACTTCAGTCTTGCCACTCACATCTGCGGCACACAATTTCATCTATGCATCAGGACCCCATTTCCCATGAGGCCCTGCAGGCGTGACTCTAATCATCAAGTGATAGGAGGGGGTCTACACTGCACAATCCCAGAAGACCACCCAGATCTTCTCTGTCATGTTAAAACTCGCTCCACCTAAAAACTTCTACACGACTGTGGACCTCCCACCTGTGCTCTCCAAAACCACACTGTGATCCAGAGCTGACATCTCAAGCTATCCCATCACCCAACACAGCACAGACTCAAGATGGCAGGAGGTCAGAGCACCTGCTTTGATAGAGCTGTAGCGGCTTGGCATGACTGATCTCAGAGCGGTGTCAGAAACCCCAGGGCCTTCACAAACAAGCATGGGCTTATGCAGAGAGATCAATCTTGAATGAGGAGCAGCAGGCGCGATGAAAAAGATTACTCCGATGCTGGAGCCCATATATGCCCAGGAGATTGGATTAGATATTCTGGGCAGAGACATTGAATCGTTCTCACTGAATTTGGTTTTGTACAATTCTTCTATCAGGGATGTGAATTCTGGTCATTTTGACCATAGGAGTAAAATCAAGCGAGGACTCAAGCGAGAACAAGCGTATTTGGTCCTGGCATCATGCCACAGATTGTTTCTTTGAAGGTGGATACAAACTGACACAAACTGAAAGTGAATTGTGTTTTTAAATAATGTCACAAATACACCTGTTCTTTTTATGCATATGTTTTCTTTCATTCGTTCTTTTAATCATTCTGTTTAAACATGTAAACTCACACACACTTTTCACCGCTGTCAGGTTTCCTCTAATCAAGGTTGAGTGTTTGTGACTTCAAGAGCACTAAGTGCAGACCACATGTATATTTAATGGGATGTCTAGTGTTTTCTCAAAGTGATTATGGCATGTTTGAGGGGGATGATGATGATGAATGCATATAGAGATATTAATTAAACTGCTCAGATTTTACTTTATGAGTCAAGTTTTAAAATCCATACAATAGTACAGTTGATGACCTACTTCTATTGTATTATGTAGACATGAGGAGGAAGGGGTGAACAAAATTGAGGGATACAAATTTTGCATTGCACAGAACTACTTTGTTTGTATAGTCAGATTAATTTATTTCTATTATTGGCCTCTTTACAGAACATAAAGACAAGCTAAAGAGATCCATTACAGACGTTCTTGATAGTAAATGGACTTGTGTCACACACACCAAGATAAAGTGTTAGATGTGCTCAGCGTCAGCACTACAGAATGACAAAGTCAGGCAAAGAAAGAAGGTTTTGGAGAGTGTCAAAGAAGATAAAGAACCCATCGATTATCAAGAACTCCATTAATCACCTGATAAAGCTTTGGATGTCAGACATAGGCCACAGCATTAAAATGCGGGAGTGAATCCCTTAAATGTTTGTTTGGAACAAGACTCACTCCAGAAAATGTGATGATTGACAAAGAGATAACCATAGCAACGTTCTGCCGTCTCACATGCTTATCACTCACAGCTTTGACCAAATAATTTAACAACGTTAAACAGTGCATGTTTTGCAATACACCTCCGTCTTGATGTTGTGCATCTGTAATGGTGCATTCCCACCAGCCGCGGTAGTGGCGGCAAAAACGCGCTATTCGCACGTAGTTAGACGCTTGAACATTTGAGTTCACTCACTTCATTCACGCGTGAAATTCTAGTCATTCAAGACATTCCCGCGGAAATTCGCGTCATGGAAGGGGCTTCTGCAATGCCGCTGAGACTCCGCCACTCCATTCGCTTTCTGTAATCACGTCACTACTACAGCAAGGTCCTGACTGGTTAACGCGGCACAGAAATCCGCCGAAGTTCAGATTTTTCCTGCGGCAACGCTCAATTCGCGCTGAACGCACCATCCGTGCTTTCCACGCCTTTTGTGCAGTGCTTACCGCGCCGCAAGATGCCTAATCGCGTCTTTGCATTGACTTAACATGTAAATCACTCTCGCTTGCCGCGTATACCGCGTCTGGTGTAAACGCAGCATAAGACTGCTCCACAGCGCACTGCAGTGTCTTGCAGTGTTGCCAGGTCCTCATCTTTCTTTGTACTGACATAACGTTTTGGCGCTTAACTGTTTATTGCTTTTGACTCATGAAGTGATCAAGATTTTGGTGTTAATAAAGATGCCGGTCCAAATATTTTGATCTTTGAGGTAAAGCATTTGTATTTATTTTGGTTTATTGATTGGATTTTTCTTGTTCGCTGTTTTAGTCGTACATGATCTGGCAACACTAGTAAGCAAACGCTCATGCCTCTGTTATTTTCTGCACCGCACATACAGAAGACTTTTTCCCCTTCTAGGCATTTCTTTTTTCAGAAGAGAGACCTGTCATGTCCATGATGCATGTTTAAACACTTTATTAACTACTAGTTGTTCAGTTTGGTTATGTAAACACTATGCAGAGTTTTTGTAAATGCGGTTGTCACTACCTGCATATTGCGGGAGTTAATTCGGTTGTAGAATGCGGTTATCAGTCCCGTAAATGACTGAACTGTGTGTGTACAGAACAGGATTAAGCATTAAAAGGTGAACTGACAACTGAATTAGTGGATTGTAGTGTGTACGAGATCATAATGTACCAGTCAAAAGTTTGGACACCTGCTTATTCTCTATTATTATAGAATGCTTGATTCTGATTGGCCAGTCGCAATATTTGCAGGTTTATTATTGACAACAACTGTTTAAAACTAATAACACACGGTAACTCGGATGCTGCGAATCATTTTTAGAGGTACAGTTTAAAATGACAAAAAACTTAATTATGTTATTAAATTAAATATTTAATTACATATATGACATCATATTTACAAATTATTATATTTACAATTAGAGTATTTGTGACATTTTCTTAAAACCGAAAGTAAATGGGATTTCCTCGCGGAAAGTCTACATTCATTAAAATGAACAAATAAAATATTTCAAACTATAAATAAATATTTATTGTTCCTTACCTTACTTATCTGGTAAATAGCTATGTAATAAGTGGGATAATAGGCAGCCACTTGATATCACAAAATAAACCCCTTCAGTGCAGTGGCGGCCGGAGACTTCTTTTTTCGAGAGCGCTCGATGCGAAGTTCGTCACAACATGTGTGTAGCCCGTCATGTGTGTGGTTCCCTTTTTCAAAATACGTGTTCCGCGCATCGAGAGATCCTGCGTGCATCATGTGTCTTGTCAAAATAAGTGCCTGCTGCAGACGCGTCTAAAGGGTTTAAGATAAGAGACGCTCGCGTTTGCATAATCTCATGCATAATCAGAGTTTACTGTTAAGGGAGTGTCTTGCGTGTATTTTGTGAACGTGAGCGTCTCTTTTATCATAAATGGTTTTGACGCGTGTGCAGCAGGCACTTATTTTGACAAGACACATGATGCACACAGGACCTCTCGACATGCTGAACACATATTTTGGAAAAGGGACCCACACACATGACACTCTGAACACTTATTTTGAATTAGCGCCCCTCGGATGAGCAGTCACGAGCCGCCACTGCTTCAGTGTGATACAAGATCTGATCACACTGTCAGGGCTTATTTCTGTGATAACAACCGGCTGCCCTTACATAATCCCTTACTTAGTATATATGCATTTTAAAATAAAGGCTATAAAAACCAATTAAAGGACGAAACATACAATCGGATCAGTATGTACAAACTTGTTTGATTGGTACTTTTGACCAAGACAACTGGATCTTTTTCTGTCTTAAAATAACAATGAATTAAAATATATTGGAAGTTGGTGAAGGTTTACCTGTGTTGTGTAAAAAATCTCTCCAGCTGAAATGTGATGCCACTGTGGTCTCAATCCCTAAAGACACATGTAGAATTAGGGGACGTTAAAAAAACATATTTTGGTCTGTTTATGTTCTAATGTAAAGCCATCAGACAGCATCATGTGCTTTCAAAAAATACCTTGAGGCTGGACATAGATCTTCTTGCTCTCACATGCCTTTTAAAAATAGGAAAGAAATGGATATTAGAGGCCGACAGGACATCAGCGTCAGTGTTAGATACAGCCATACTTCATAACTTGTAACAACCGGATAAATCCTCAATAGAGATACAAACTTTAACAGAGACTACAATCACTTGAAAAGACCATTTTGTAGTCTATTAAGAGCCAGATGGGAAATCCACAAAATTTCTAAACCTGGTTATGACAGTTTTTTTTTTTTAGATTTGATGACAATGGCCCTGCAAATAGTTGGATGAAACTAACTATTAGTTTATTATTTAAAAAAACAAAACATGTCATCAGCTAATGTATTAACAAAAATTTCGTAGCAATAATTTCTATGCAATTCAGCATAACGACACGCCTCTGATTATTTCCTTTTGGCCAATTAAATACTGCATAATTAAAATATCTTAATTCATGACTTTCAAAAGGTTCGAAATTCACAATTGCCTCATACTTTCTTAAAAACTAAATATCAAAAGCTCAATGTCAGCCATTACAATTTTCTGTTTTATGATGATAAATATATCCAACATATTTATTCATATTCAAAGTCATCCCCCAAACATTTCCTTGTCTAATGCAATAAAAGAAAATTTCAGTGGGAATATCAGTGATAAGATATGTTGTGAATTAACACATCTGGGATTATACCAATAGCGAAAAACAATAAAGCAGCAGAAAGCTAATAAAAGCAGCATATGTAAATTCCTGGCTAAGATAAAGCGGATAATTTCACACAGACGGAGGGGAAATTGGGTGGATGTTATCAGTCCTCGGGGAGGGAGACCCCTGGTGTGTTTTTATACCACTGAACTGGATTCTGCATCAACTTAATAACAGAGACACAGACATGCTGCTTGCCTTGGCTTGTACATCTGTGTAAATCTGAAGATGAAACATGGAAATAGTGATTTTAATGCTATGCTATTATAGGATACAGGGCAGGATATTGCAATTGCGGCTGTAAAATCCTTCTGTTGTATATATAGCATCAGCTAAAACACTACATGGCTCATCCCTTCTAGCCCATTAAAAAGAAGCAATGGCGTTTTTATTTACTTATTCACTCAATAACCTTTCAATGGGTATGAACTTTTAGTATAGAAGTATAATTGGGCCATTTTTATACCCTGCACACAAGTACCACTGCACGACTTGAAAATCAAGGCATGATACCTTGATAACACCCTGTTTTCATCATATACCATGGAAATATTATGTAGTATTCTTTGAAGTACCTTGAGAGTATAAAAAACACGGTTTAAATATATGCAGTATCAATTCACAATAGTGATAGGTAGCATGGTGCAACCACAGTACTTTTTGTAAAAAAAAGTACTAAAAAGTGCATTGTGTAACTAAAATGGATGGTTTTCCATGTGCTCAGACTGATATTTAATTTCAAGGAAAAATTTCATTTCTTTGAACATTTTCTTTTCTTTGGCATATCATGCACAAAGGAATGTGCAAAAACAGAACATGTTCAAATCTAACTTGGGTCATGTTGACTTTAAGCAAGTTATCAAGCATTGTTCACACTGTAGTTCACATGTAGATGAAAAGTGTCAGTCCCTGACAGCATATCCAGCTGAATGCATGCTAACAATAAGAGTTGTAAACACAGCGTCTCTCACCAAAAGCGTTTCAGCCTGCTCTTTCAATTTCTCAGTGAACGCAACAGCAAACCTGCATGTGAGAGGAAGGAAAACAGAGTGAGTTGACATGTTAACATGTAAAATAACATGAAAAGTCAGATTTATGTTCTAGGTTCTGACGGCGTGAAACGCCTGCATGCTACCGCTTTCATCTCGCCCGCAATTCCTCTACACTTTCCCATCAAAAGACATCAAAGCTGTCAGTGCCTGCCAAAAATCTGCAATCACACAAGTCAAGCCATGCAAATAAAAGCGTGGCAATGCGATCGCTGACTACCCCTTATAGTGAAGATGAGCAGAGGCAGGTGAGGTAACGATGAGGTCCAAAAGTCTCAGAAGTTGAGGAAAAATTTAACTAAGTAAAACCATAAACCTTTTACTAAGAGTTTTACTTTATGTGCTCTTTCTTTCTCATCCTGGAGCTCAAAACTTAAAACAAATGCATACAAATACACAGAAGCACATGCACATACATCTGGTCTCCTTCATCATCCTTTGATTTTTTGTGGTTTGCGGGTAAGGTTCACTTGCATGGTTGCGACTAAAGAGAAAAGAGTGTTATTTTTCCAAATGGTTGCAACTAAACCCTATTGGTTTCTCTTCTTTAATCGCTGTCCTTCATCGCGCTATTTCAAGGGATGTGAAGGGTGAGTTGGCAACGGTGGCAGCAGCAGGAGGTCTGCTTTTGTAGATGCGTTTGAAGTGGAGGGGCTTACATTGTTCTCATGTTCCCCAGTGACTTTCATTCCCTTAAAACTGCCAAAAGGGAGTGAATCTGCTTGTATTAATCCAACAGACTACACATATAACACCTGGACAATAAATTAAAACTATTGCTAGCAGGTTTTAGGTAAAGATTCAGACGGTTTCTGGTGATTAGTGAAGAAAAGAAGGCCTTTGGCTTAATTTAGAAGTAAATGTATTTTCATATTCTTGCAAAAATTAGTTTAAGATTGGTGGACCACAAAGGAATTAAGGACCCCTTCCCTTAACCAGGAATGTCAAACACAGCCTGTAGAAGAGTTAAATCTGTTTGTGTTTTTCTTGTCAGTGTTGTTTCTGAGCTTTAGCTCAGCTTTTGTGTAGATTAATGTGTAAAGCATAGTGCTAGCAATCCCAAGGTCATGGGTTTGATTCCCAGCTTGAATACATAAATGTGAATGCAGAAAAAAAATAGTTTCAGATTTTCCATTTTGTTTCATCTTAACAGGTTATCGAAAAAAACATAAGCTTAATATTGTAATTGTGCAGAATTGTTTATATGCTCAAATGAAGAGTCACAAAAACGTGGAAAAGAGCAAATCTGACCTGGCTTTCTCCAAAACTCTCTTCATAACAGCTCGCTTGTGGTCATCCTTCACGTCCTCGTTGACGTCCGTCCCTCCAAACACCACGCCGAATGGCACTCCGGTATCTGCAGAGGAATACAAATTTATTAAAAAGAAGAAAATCCCTTACTTTGCTTATTTACATCTTCAGAAGCTCAACTTTTAAATCCTTATGGTGACTAAAACCTTTTGAGGCGTGAAACAGTGTGTTTATCTGGTCAGAAGGGAGGAAAGTAGTCATCAACATAGTGAACATTTGCAGTGCAGTGATTCATAAAAATATCCATTCTTCAATTCAGGCTATTCAAAATATGCAAGTAGTAACCTTGAACTTAAAGAACTATCATGTCCTTACTATGTTAAAAGCTCACAAACCAGCCAAAGCATGATTGCTTTAAATCTTATAATTTGTGATTTTAGTTTGTGTGAGGGTTCAGTTTAAAAGCACAAGATCTAATGCATCTTATGTAAAGCTGTGACCAAAATGTTTTAAATTTACACAAATATTAATTTTCACAAAGTCTGCTGCTTCAGTGTTTTTCAATCATTTTGTCAGATGTTACTATTATATACTGAAATATAATCACAAGCATTTCATAAATGTTAAAGGCGTTTAAAATGTTTTATGCGAAGAGTCACAATTTTTTTTGCAGTGTTGACCCTTCTTTTTCTAGACTTCTGCAATTCGCCCTGGCATGCTGTCAGTCAACTTCTGGGTCATATTCAGACTGATAGCAGTCCATTCTTGCATAATCAATTTGTGGGATTTTTTTGTCCTCCTGCCTCTTGACCATTAATTCTCAATGGGATTAATGTCTGGGGAGTTTCCTGGCCACGGACCAAAATGTGTATGTTTTGTTCCCTGAGCTATTACTTTTTCCCCTTAGTTATCACTTTTGCCTTACGGCAAGGTGCTCAATCATGCTGGAAAAAGCATTGTCTTTCAGCGACCTGTTGTTGTATGGTTGGGAGAAGTTGCTTTCAGGATATGTTTTTTTATCCATGGTTGGATCATTCTTTATCCATGGTTGTGTTCTACGGCAAAACTGGTTCCCTTGGCTAAGAAGCAACCCCACACATGAATGGTCTCATGATGCTTTACTGTTGTGTTGGCATGACACAGGACAATAGGAAAGGGGATTCATCAGATGAAATGATCCTCAGCATTCCAATCCCTGCACCTTTTGCAGATTATTAGTCTGTCCCTGATGTTTTTCCTGGAGAGAAGTGGCTTCTTTGCTGCCCTTCTTTCCAAAGTCTTCGCTACTTTGTTCGTACAGATGCACTCACACCTGCCTGCTGCCATTCCTGAGCAAGCTCTGCACTGGTGGTGTCCAGATCACGCAGCTGAATCAACTTTAGGAGACGGTCCTGGTGCTTGCTGGACTTTCTTGGGCACTCTTGAAGCCTTCTTCACAACAACTAAACCTTTGTCTTTGTTTTTGGTGATGTGATAAATGGTTGATTTAGTAACAGCAATCTTACTAACAGCAACATTCTTGCATGTGAATCCCTTTTTGTGCAAAGTTATGATGACTACACGTGTTTCCTTGTAGGTAACCATGGTTAACAGAGGAAGAACAATGATTTTAAGCACCACCCAACTTCCAGTCTATTATTATTCTAACTCAATTAGTTATCTCCAGCTTTGTCTTTGTAAACATGCTCACCTGTGTTAAACAGATCACTGACATGATGTCAGCTGGTCCTTTTGTGGCAGGGCTGAAATGCAGTGGAAATGTTTTTTGGGTTTATGTTCATTTTCATCTCTCTCTTTATAACATTCTGGAGTATGCAAATTGCCATCATAAAAACTGAGACAGCAAGTTTTGTGAAAATTACTATTTGTGTTATTAACTTATGGTGATGGGTGTATATATCTGTATGTATTATTATTTTATTATTTGTATGATAAACAATTGTGTGTTTTATGAGAGTGTGGATGATGTATCACCTAATAGATGCCTGCCTCCTTTGAAAAGATGAATAGCCAGCGCAGCATCGAATCCTGGCTCTTGCGTTATCAGGGACGTCATATTAGAGGCGGAGCCCAACTCTTTTGTATCACAAAGTACACAAATGTGCCCTGCAGCCACGATGTGATTTCTGCAACGCAAACACACACAGTTTATTAAAAATCATTTCATTCTCTCTGATAAATGTGTTCTGCACTGTATATTCCCAATACGCTATTTTATATTCTACTGTCAGCATGCATTACTGTACATTACACTCGTGACATACTGTATTTATGTGTAAGTACAAATGTGCAAAATACCCCATGATCGTCCTACAAGATGCAGACTAGGCTGTTTTGTGACATCTAAAAATAAACGCAGCTCTGTGATACTTCCTGGTTTCAGAATCAAACAGCAATGTTACTGTACCTTATTCTTTCGGCAGTGGTACAGTTTCCTGTTTTGGGACTTAAGCAAGCTAGGAAGAGCACGCGCATCTCTGCATCTGGTGATAAAATTATAGCGAGGAATGAGAAAGAGATGAAGGACAGTGTGTTACTCTCTTGATCTGACTGTGTAATCTCATTCTTGTGTCACGTCAGAGACCAACCTCCCTGACCGACACGCGTGCAGTTTGTTTTAGCACAGGTCCGCTTGGTATTAAGACCCCCTGGAAACACGGAACTATATAACTCGGACAAACACACAAAGAAAGAGAGAGAGAGAGAAAGAGAGAGAGAGAGAGAGAGAGAGACAGACTCACATTATTTGTTTTATTTTACATGATTGTTCTTTACCGTTACACATTTTTAAATGTTATTTATGTTAACCAAAACTTTGACTTATTTTAGGGAAAATCACATAATCTTACATTTCCAAATAATCAAAACACGTGTGACTATTTATAAACCCAAAAAAATGCAAATAGCAAGCAAAGCAATGCCCCACCGTGCACCACCCAGGATGTTTATGTGCCCACAAAATGATTAGCTGCAATACCAACCAATAGAAAAACCCCTTTCTCTTCCCTTTATCTCTATTGGTTGCTGACCCGATGCGGAAATATATGATCTGTAAATAATAAGGATTAGCATGCTAAACACATCCAGATGACATACAGATTTGCTGTGTGTCCTGCAGGAGTGACACCGTGACGCTGATGAGTGAGTGTACGCTTGCTGTCACGCGCTAGTATTGTGACTAGCTGTTCTGTTAAAGTCTGTGGCTAAACTTCATATGATCAGACTTTTAGGCTTTTAAAGGTAAACATTTTGAACAAAATGTACACTGGGTATAGGTATACACGTCGCGGGCTAAACAGCTAAATGTGGAGTACTGTTGAGTGTGAAAGAAAGGTACGTGTAAGTTACCCTTGTTATACGAATGTGGTGTTAGCTTGTTTACTAACGTTAATTTAATTAAGTGGCTTAACGTTACAAGATGTCAGCGGCTTTTTGTTATGTTCCCTTATTAAGTTTTTCAAAATTCGTTTTTAAACAGTTCCAAAATATGCTCGGTAGAAACTTTTATTAAAATATTGAAAAACAAATCAATATAAATCGACTTTCTATGAACAACAGCGTGATTTCCTGAACATCTACTATATTTTTTTTATTTTTATTTTTTTTATTTTTTTATTGAAAAATATAAAGAATATACATAAATTCAGGGAAATAGAAAACAAGTTACAGACTGAACATCTACTATTACCCCGTACTGTATGTAGTGTTTTAGTGTCACGCGTTATTAACACGTGGTTGAAAATGACTGTTTTGTTATTTATTTATTTCCTGTAGGTTTGGATTTTGGTCAGTTGACCACCCTCAACGAAACAAGTAAACCGAGCCATGGCGCGCAGGGATACAAACGAGAGCACCCCTCTTTTGGAGAACTCTGTGACTTCAACCAGATCAGAGCCAGTGTTTATAGGCAGGAGACTGGCATGTGCTGCTGTGCTCCTGACAGAGTCTTTAGAGAGAATGGCTTTTTATGGCATCACCTCAAACCTGGTACTCTTCCTCAACCAAAGCCCCTTCTACTGGGAGGGCACTTCGGCCAGCCAGGCCCCGTTGATGTTCATGGGGGTCACTTATTTGATATCACCCTTTGGTGGATGGCTGGCAGATGCGTGCCTTGGCAAGTTCGTAACCATAGCTTTGAGTTTAGTCGTCTACTTGATCGGAATGCTGCTTTTCCCATTTGTGTCTAGCGATAACACCAGGAATTATCTTTGTGGAGAAGAGATGGCATTCCCAGTACAGCCAGCAGAGTGTTTTCCTGTTAATGGAACTGTGCCCGCTAATGTCACCTGCATCAATCGAAAGCCATACTGTAGGCCTGCCATCTACAGTGGCCTGGTGCTGGTGGCGCTTGGGGTCGGAGCTGTGAAATCAAACATCACTCCATTCGGGGCAGATCAGGTAATAATAAAACTCTCCACAACTTTGGCAGGTAGAGTCAAACCTCAGGGGCTCAACCTGGTTCTCAAGCAATATCTTCTCTGTTGTGTGCGGCTCTTATGAAACTGTAAATGATATCAAGACCTTTGACATGGTGGCTGGTGTTGCTTCAATAACATTGATTCAGATGCCTTAGGTTTAATACAGCAGGTCCTGTCTGCTGTCATTACTTTTTAGTGTATGGGGTTATTTCTTGGATTTAAGGCTAATATTTTCTAATATTTAAAGAAGACGGGGCTAAACTATAATTCTGGTTTTAGTTTTGTCAACATTTGACAGTGTAAACACCAAGTGTGCACTGGTATTCAAAATGTGCATCAATATTTTGGACTTTGAGTTGTTTTCTCAATCTGCTGGTACACACATAAAATGGTCCACTAACTCGGAGGTCCCCCAGAAGGTTCTTAGGGGTCCCCAGAAAATGACAAAGGGAAACATTGTAAAAGTCTACTGTGTAGCCAACTACAGTATTTTAGTTGTTTACAATTTGCTATCTATATACTGTAATGTCACAGTTACTATTTATTTAACACAATTTCACAAGTTACCATTAACATTTAATCAATAGGGAATGAGAGAAAGCATATTTTGCGTTATTTATTTATTTATTTATTTTTGAGGGGAGGGCATGCTGTGAGGCGATGCTGCACGGGACAAAGGTGAGGGCCAGCTATATGTAGACACATCTTAGCGCTGATTGGTTGGATTACATGACCATGCTCCTCCCAAACTTAGTTCAATAAACTTAATTTAAATGTTCTTTATGCAAAATATGGATGTATGGATGCATATTTTAGGGGTCCCTTCATACAGTATCATGTACACTAGATGTCGCCTTGGCTACGGCAGTTCATTGGAACGAATGCGTCAAATAGAGGCGCCATCTTGAAACAGGGGAGGCTTGCATTGGTGTCATTGTAGGCAATGGTGTAAAGGAAATAAAATCACCATAAATTGTTGTGAATGCGATTTTCTCGTTTTTCGTTCCAACAGTCAGATATATATTTAGCATTGAGTCCAGAAAAAAATTTTAGTTTTGATATTACGAAAATCTACTTTTCTAATGCATAGTGCTAGTAGGCCTTACATCCATACGCAGCACAAAAGTCTGGCATCATCCATGAATTCGAAGTACAGGCGGAGATGTTAATTGGTATGTGAGGATGTTACTGGATGTGGTTGTTGTGAAATTTTTGTACATAGTCTCAAGTCAATACAACGTCAATAATGGGACTGATATGATAATGTTTTTTTCTCTTCCGTCCAACAGGGTGCTCATGCTTATATCTAAAACTAAACCTTTATTTTTATTTTTTTGGTGTGGCTAAAGAAAAAATCACTGCCATATTTCAGAGTTTCATACTGAATACTTAAAATCTATAAGGATATATTAAGCGGTGCAAGTCCATTTTCCAGATTTTTTTAACCCCCTGCTAATATTTTCATTCGTCTCACCATCAAATATTATTACATTTATTGTTTAGCACTTAGCACTTTATTCAACATAAAAAATACACATGAACGAATGTAAAATTAATTTAGGCACACCTCTGCGTACTTTCACTTCACTTATTAAAATGACAACGCACAAACCACAGCACATTTCTTAGCAACTCTGAGTCAGATTTAGTCTAATGGGAACCAAAATGACTTGTCACAAGATTGAAATTATTTTGGCTTTTGTTGTTGTAAGTGGCTCTCAGATTCACTGCCAAGGTCCATTTCACATGTTTTGTTGTAATTACAGTATAAGAGGCTGAGGTATTTAGGTTACAATTAAATTGATTTCTGCAAAATCAATTTGTTTGAGTGGTGAGGAGAAAGAAATGCAGTTATACAGTGCCGACTGAGTCATATCAAGGACAACCAAGCATTTATAACATTGTGGTTACAGTACTAAAACATTTCACAGTAAATAAATATTTCAATGCATGCTTATGACAATCGTCAATGGGCTCGATGGTAAGCAATCATTTAAGACTTTCACTTCATTATAAGACTTCTCAATGACTAAACTCTAAAGTAACACTATACAGTGGAGTCCAACTAGTTAAGACATTTAACCACAAGTTTATCTAGTGGAAATGTCCCTGTAATAAATAAATATAAACTATAAAACACAATAAGATGATGGGCAATATAATTCTTGACTGTGTGGCAGCTGAATTAGATGTGACAAATGATGATTCATTCACTGTTAACCTACTGTATCATGTAAATAAGGCTTGATATGCTTTAATAACTCATTTTAGACAATAAATATTTAGAATAGTTTGTTAAATAATCCTGCACTACAGAACAAACTGGCAATATCAGTAACGGAAATAAACACATTGAGTTTGTGACTTAATTTCGATTTAAAATCGAAATCGTGACACCCTTACTTAAAATACATCAGTGCAATTTGTTTTGCCTCAAAATGCATGGCAGTATTGTTTTTATCGAGGCATGTTTGTTAAAACTAGTTATATTTCCTAATTAAACTAAGGCCTAGTCCTGGTTAATCTAATCCCTGTCCGGGAAACCGGCCCAATAAACAATGAAGTGAAACTGAATGTATATTTTCATGTACCCTTACAGGTGAAAGATCAAGGTCCAGAGGCAACTCGGCGGTTCTTTAACTGGTTCTACTGGTGCATTAATCTGGGAGCAATCTTCTCACTGGGTGGCATAGCCTACATTCAACAGAACATTAGCTTCTCAATTGGCTACATCATCCCTGCTGTCTGTCTCGGCGTGTCCCTCTTTGTCTTTCTTTTGGGACGTACGGTTTTCATCACCAAGCCTGCGGATGGAAGTGCCTTCAGTGACATGTTCAGGATCCTGGGCTCCGCCCTTTGTGGACGTGGCCCAAAAGAACCCAGCCTGCTCAGGTAAAAGCTTGATTATATTAGTTATACACCAATTTACACTCGAGGTAAAAGGGAATGCCAAAAAACAAACATTTCTCAGAAAGAGCTAAACCATGGCGAATTCTGTATACATTTTTAAAAATATAGAGCACAAGTTTTCAAAGTTTATGATGCCAAGAATCCCTAGATATTATGAAAATACATTATAGGGACCCCCTACTGTAAATATATATTTAGCAATTTGATATATTTTTATGCATAAAAAAATAATTGTCTACACTTAGAGTAATGTTGAATACACATAAAGAGATACATTTTCAATTCAAATGTATTTGTACTGCAGCAACTTTGATAATAAATCTTGTTTCATAGCAGCTTTACAAAGAATCCTGCCTTACTGTATAATCCAATAAATGAAATAAAGGGGACTGCAATAAGAAAAACACACTAGAATGATACAAAGAAAATATAAATGATTCTGAAATGTATGTAACGAGAGACAAACACTTATCTTTCTCAAAAATGTACTGGGGACCACCTAGAAACTTCTGAAGGCCCTTTGAAAACCCATATTTAAACTTGCATTTAAATAAATACCAACATTGCAGGATCCATGCTGTTTTAAATGGTCACCAAATGAGAAGGCAGCTTACTGTATATGTGGTTTCTCTGTGTGAACTCTACTTCTGTGAGAGATGACTCTATTAGTCTGTGATGTTATCCCTTATTTTACATCTTCCTCTTTGATGCTCCTCTGCTGTCTCTTATGTGGCTTGTGTCTCCATGGCATATGTTACTGTCAAGTGCTGTTCCCTTTCTAAATCAAAGCTTCACGAAAACCTGACATGGCACTTTTCAACTTGGCCAAATCCTGGAGCCTTTCAAGAATTTCATATGCAGGGATTTTCTCTCTCTCTTCTTCTTCTTTGCTGTAATACATTACAGTGAAGGTCTATGCGGCAAGGTTTTGTACCAGAATAAATTTCAAACAGTGCAATATCATTGACATTTTAATAGCATAATTAACTTTACACATCAGAGACACATTTTAACCTGAGATTATTGTGATAACTTTGCACAGACAAGCAATGTTACAGTATATCTGATATATCTAATCTAATCTTGCTTATGTTATATTAAATTTGTGACATCCCTTTAATGTGGCTTTGTCACTTTAGTGAGTTTAGGGAATGCATTTAAACCCATTGTGTTCTCCCACCCACTTCTCAGGCCAAAGCCAACTCTGTTGGACGGTGCCAAGGTGACATACGGTGGCCGATTTCCAGAGGAGAAAGTGGAGGAAGTGAAATCTCTGGTTAAAATACTTCCTGTTTTCCTTGCCCTTATTCCATACTGGACCGTGTACTTCCAGGTATGTTTCGTTTTGAGTTGGTTTCTTCCCACATTTGTCGAATATGTTGTGACTGATGATGTGCCTGTAATATTGAGAAGGTTTTTGTAGCCAATGTATTTTCAACCTTTGTTTAGTCATGATGTGTAGATGTTAAAAGCTTGACGAATCAAAGGGTCTCCCAGTTGAGGTGTTTGACGCATGGAATGACAAATAGAAGTGATGAATGCTTGTGAGTTGTCAGTGACATATGAAGGCCTTGTGCATTTTATAGGACAGGGTGGATTGTTGAGACAGACAGGAGCGTCCTTGAAGATCTTTATGTGTGTTTTGCTCAAGGAAATAAGTAGATAAAGGACAGGTAATAAAGATTGACATCACAAAACAACAACCTTCTCATCATTGCAGAAATAATGTTGCCTTTACACAGAAATACAAAGTCTCTGTGTGTGAAACTACTTTGGTGTTTACACAGGATGTGTGTTTTTCACTGTGTTCATACTGTAACTATTTTTTTTAATTGTTGGTCTACCATATGTACAGATGTGTTAAACTTGCGTCATTGTGTTGAGTTTTAACTGCAGATTAACACATCTGAAAATTTATGCTTTGTGCTTTATTTGAATATTTTTTTATTTAAAGGAGTTTGTCTGTATCATTACAGAATTTTACAACTAGGGCCGTTACAATGATTAAATAATCGTCTCATTGCGATTGTTTGACCTCATCGTGATGATTTCAGATCACCGCAATGATTGCACATCTCTCTAAAAAAAAACACAAGGGGGAACTGCAGCCCCTGTAGAAACAAAACAGTATCGGATTACTTTTAAATGTGTGTTAATATTTTCTGCCAGGTAAACCTTGCAAAAAGATTCAATTTAAATAATCACAACAATTTGTGAAAATTATTTTATAAACAAAGACATTTTTTTTTTATTAAAGATTATTGTCAAGCAATAATCGTCATAATCGTCATGGCCAATTCAGATTTTTTTGACTACCCGCTTGCATCATCTTTTTAGATCGACTTATATCCGATATCTGCATTTACACTAAACACTGGTCTAAATAATTTAAGGTAGACATACTGACCCGGAACAGCTTAAACCACAGAGGAAGTCAAATGTTGTGAATGCATTGGACACAGACAAAATTATTATACAAGATTATAGAGCTTTATTTGTGTAACAAGACATAAAACGTTAACATAACTCCACTAAGTGGAGCCGTCATCCTTCATCGCGCTGCTAAGAATAGTCATGTGATCGCGGGTGGTGCCATTTACCAGCGTCGCATTTTCAATGACACACGACATGTCTTGAGATGGGAATAACCGACCTGTCCATTTACATTGCAAACATAAATGCATATATCCGATTCATATACGATTTATTTCCACATATGAATGAGGCCTGAAACCGATCTGAGAATATCGGAATCTGTGCGTTTTTTTTTCCTGGTTACATATTTGTGGGTCATAGCCGATCTGTGCCACATGTGGGAAAAAATCTGAGTCACTTCAAATATACATTGTAAATGCGGCCATATATGTTGTTGTCGGAAAGTGTCATAAAGTAAATATGTAATTGACAGCATTCAAATGTATGGTCACTAATGACGTCTTTAGGCCAGGTTTAGCGACAGGGTTAGAAAACACTCTTGTTTTCGTATGTTAAAAGCCAATTTTCATTACACAAAAGAGGCACTGAGTAATTACCTGCATTGAAAACTGCTTTTATGGCAATACTAAATTGCTCTGAAAGGACCATTGTATTGGCCATCACATGCTTAAACAAGTCTCTTTTATTCCAATTACGGAGAAAGGTCAGATCTTCTGAGGGCCCTGTCATCCTGTATGTTTTGTCTCCAAAGACGATTGCCGACCCTCAGAAAGGTTACCCGCCATTGTTAGTCCTAAGGGCCTGAATTAAGGTTTGAGTTAAGGACGCCATTTCTAACTTTGAGAAAACTTCATAATGACTTTCTGCATGAAGAGATATTGGAGAACATCCCCGTAAAGCACCGGAATGTCGTTTGGGGTTGAAATATCGCTACCGTTTTCTCCCGCTGCCTTGTTTCGGATTGTAATCAATAGCAATATTCTGTACAGTGTCTCTACAAGTGCTAAATGGGTCATGGCAGTCTCTTCATTACCACTGAATGAGACGTGAACATAGTTTTTATGGGCACTGTTTTCTTTGCTTCCAGATGCAGACCACTTATTATCTCCAAAGCCTCCATCTGAGAATTCCTGGAGCCGATCCCAACATGACAGACTATAACCCGGTAAGAGCAGAGCGTGGATCTTTCCTTCCTTCCTTTCTTTCTTTCTTTCTTGCTTTCTTCACACCATTCCAGCATCTATAGCTATAATTATGATGAGAACTTGTTAATCCATACACAAGTTGATCCAAGTTGAGTATGTGTCCTATTTATATTTAAATGTGGAGCAACCAGGGTTCCTGTCAGGTGCTTACAATGTTTGTGTGGACAGTGGAGCTATTCAGGACACATTCTGCGTGTACCATGGGATATAGCCGTATCCTTTGAAAACCAGGGTATTAACTTCAAAACCAAAACCACACTAATCACAGATTAGCACTCTGTGCTCGCTTCTCATCTGAAGTTGCTGTTTGTTTGTTTTTGTGGGTGTGTGCTTGCGTTCATGTACGCTCTACTAGGTAAGTGTGTCAGAATGTGCGACCACCTTGAATAAAATCCCCTCAAAATGGTTTCACGGTGACTAATCCAAAATTACAACTCCTGGTCTTCCTGATCAACAATGACAGTGCAGTTAGATGTCACCATGACATTAAGTAAATAAGCAACCAGATTGTGTTATGTTTATTTGTGGTTTGGACATTTATATTATACTGTGAAATTTTTTTTTTTTGAAGAGTTTTTGAGAACCAGAGTCATATGTTAAACACAGAGGAAGTGTGAGATGATGATGAGGAAGTGAAATAGACCGAACTGGCAGTGTTATATTAATGTGGCTGGGTCATATTAAAGAGACAGTCAGTTGTTAAGCACCTGATACTCTTCACCGCATGAAAATGCGGGATTGCTAATTGATATGTGTCAACTAAATGAAATCTAGTTATATAGCCAGAGAAGTAACAATATTTACTGGAAAAAAAACTTCACTCAACAGATCTGACTATCAAAATATTATAGCTTAAACTTCCTCTGTGATAAATGAATAAACAATATAATCTTATTATAGCTGTAATCTTTTTACTTGCTGTATTTATGAATCGAAGGAGAAGTGGCCTTCCTCTTTCAGTCTGGTTCAGGAGGAAGAAAGTTGTTAGGGTTAATGAAGAGGAGAAGTGAAAACGTCTTTACATTGTGTTTACTGTTAAAACAACATTTACTGTAACTAGATTTAAAGTAGATTTTTTAAATCACCTGAGATTCAGAACATAACTCTGTGTTTGCTAATTTATTCTGCACTAGGGCATAACAACTAATCATGACTAATCATTTGCAGAATAAAAGTTTTTGTTTACTTCATATATATGTGTGTATTGTGTATAATTTTAAGGGTGGCACTGTTCACAAAGCCCATGGTTCGGTTCGTATCACGGTTTTAGGGTCACTGTTTTTGGTTCTTTTCTGTTCTTGTTGTTGTTTTTTTCTTTAAATCGTTAACACTCCAGAAATTGACTTCAGCATATGATATATAGCTTAATTATCCACAATTTAGGATACAGTATTAACAAAATTGTTATGTTATCGTGCACAAACTGAATTTGACTTGACTTTAAGCACATTATTTGGACCATCTCTGAGGAAAGCTAGGTAAGATTTTGATACAGCAAGAGAGAAGACATTGATGACATGCTTTTCATTTATTTTGCAAAAAAAAAGGAGAATGTGTATTGCTCTGCAGGAACGTATGTGCCTTCTAGGAGTTTTTCCCACTGGGTTATCTCCTAGGGGTTTTTTTCATCCCCGGGAGAGTCAGCCAACTTAACTTAAGCACTTTACTGTATACGTTACATTATTACTACGCTTGCTTGTACGGTTTATCTTTAGCCGCTGCTGTCTTCTTCTTATATTATCTATTGATTTTCTGTGTTCTCCCCTACATTTACTCATGTAAAGCTGCTTTGCAACAATTAACAATTGTGAAAAGCGCTATATAAATAAAATTGAACTGAATTGAATTGAACAAAGATTGAACTTAAGGCACACAATTTTTGATTACCTAAATATTAACTACATGTTTTTTTACAATGACCATTTCTTTATTTTCGTTCTAGCATGTATTCAAAAGGCGTCATATACCTGAAGATCCAAACAGTTTCTTTTTTATACAATAAAGGCAAATGATCCATGACTGCTACACTGTAATCTGAAGACAAAGTCTTGTGGGTTTGAAATAACATTAGGGAGAGTAAATAATGATGAAACTTCAATTTTTTGGTGAAGTAGTAAACTTCCTCAAACCATTATAGCAATTTATGTAACGAAGACCTAAATGAGGTGACACAAATATCCTGTGTAATAGTCGAGAGTCACAAGACTCAGATTTGGATGCCGCGTGAGATGCATTTAGTTTCCCTGGAGAATTTCGTTGCAACATAAGCTCTGTCCTGAGTACTGAGATGCGCTGTGTACTGCATGCTGAGCTGTGCACATCTTCTGCTGTTGTGGAGTGGAACAGTTGCTCTCTCACACACACACACACACACACACACACACACACACACACACACACACACACACACACACACACACACACACTCTCACACTCACAAAAGGGTTTCCCTTTCTAAATGAACATGTGCTGCTGTGGATCGGTCGTCTCAGTGGGCTGCACAGCCTAAAGGGATTTTAGTGTGCCGTCTTAACAAGGCCAAACTGTGAGCTCCTAATTAGAAAATACCCATAGAGAGATGCAGTGAGAGTTTAGTTATGTAGGTGAAAAATATATGACAACGGTATGATGCAAACTAGCAATTTTGAATGAATGGAGAAGAAAATATTGGAAGTGTGTTAGTGTTATGATGGAGAGAGAGCGTTTAGAAGAATGTGTTAAAATGATAAAGTGTTTAGTTAAGAAATGTTAATGTAATGAGGGAATAAGCTGGAGAAATTAAAGTAGCAGTAGTTTTGGGTCTGACTTAAAGTAATGAATTAAAAATCCAAACTTGCAGAGTGAGTTGTGCCCTCCACTTAACTGGCTATAATGCTCTCCTGGGGCCGGTTGCACCAGCTGTGCATAAGTTACAACGTAGCCTAGATGGGACGTAAATGGGCACTAAGTTACAACTTACGCATTACTAAATGTTTTTGTGTTGCACCATTAAACTTAGTTTAAACGTAAGGTTTTAACTACTAAATATTTACGGAAGCTTCTGTCCATGAATAACGGTTGGAATAAGATGTCTGCCAGATTAGATCCCATCGATGAGCTCGTAATTGATTATGAACGAGTTTTCAAGAATTGTTTTGTTTTCTGTGTATCCATCAAGTAAAATAAGATTTTAATTTTCTTCCTGTTTATTTTCTCCTCCATGTGTGGAATAGATATTTTTAATTAAAAGTGTAATGTTTTGAATTTGATAGCGTAAGCTCTTTTTTAACTTTCAGTTTAGGCCAGTCAAGAATGAGTTTGAAATTACGCGCTGTTCAGACTATTTCCTGTTTACTTATTAGAAGGCTTGTGATTGGGTTAAGAAAAATTGACGTCATTCTATGCGACAACGCATTACTTTACGGAGAGCTTACGACCTACTAGCTACATTCTGCCTTAAAGGAACACGCCCACATTTTGGGAATTTAGCTTATTCACCGTATCCCCCAGAGTTAGATAAGTCCATACATACCTCTCTCATCTCCGTGCGTGCTGTAACTCTGTCTGACGCAGCCCCCGCTAGCTTAGCTTAGCACAAAGACTGGAAGTGGGTGGCTATAGCTAGCATACTGCTCCCAATAAGTGACAAAATAACGCGATCATTTTCCTATTTATGTGTTGTGATTTGTATAGTCAAACCGTGTACAAATAACAAGGTGATATGAGACACAGCGATCTTTTAACAGTATACATACTGTGAACTATATTCTCTGAAGACGAAGCACTGCCGCATGGGCGGAGTGATTTGCACAATTCTGACCGAACTCTCTGCTCCTCACCAGGGGCTTCTCGTGTGCTGCTAGCAGATCACTCCGCCCATGCGGCAGTGCTTCGTCTTCAGAGAATATAGTTCTCAGTATGTATACTGTTAAAAGATCGCTGTGTCTCATATCACCTTGTTATTTGTACACGGTTTGACTATACAAATCACAACACATAAATAGGAAAATGATCGCGTTATTTTGTCACTTATTGGGAGCAGTATGCTAGCTATAGCCACCCACTTCCAGTCTTTGTGCTAAGCTAAGCTAGCGGGGGCTGCGTCAGACAGAGTTACAGCACGCACGGAGATGAGAGAGGTATGTATGGACTTATCTAACTCTGGGGGATACGGTGAATAAGCTAAATTCCCAAAATGTGGGCGTGTTCCTTTAAAGGATTAGTCCATTTTCTTAAAAGAAAAATCCATATAATTTACTCACCACCATGTCATCCAAAATGTTGATGTCTTTCTTTTTTCAGTCGAGAAGAAATTATGTTTTTTGAGGAAAACTTTGCAGGATTTTTCTAATTTTAATGGACTTTAATAGAGCCCAACATTTAATACTTAACTCAACACGTAACAGTTTTTTTCAACGGAGTTTCAAAGGACTATAAACAATCCCAAACGAGGCATAAGGGTCTTATCTAGCAAAATGATTGTCATTTTTGACAATAAAAATAACAAATATACAATTTTAAAGCATAACTTCTCGTCATGTAGATCTGGTCGTGATGCGCCAGCGCGACTTCACGCAATACGTCATGACGTCAAGAGGTCACAGAGGACGAACGCAAAATTCCGCCTCAGTGTTAACAAGTGTGTTGAAAGAGGACCGTTCCTACATTGTTGTATGTCATCTGATACTAATTAATGTCTTTGTGGCAGTTTATTGTTTAAAATGGTCCGCAAATGTGCGTTTTGCATATGTAACACGTGACCTCCCTACGTCACCACGCATTTACGTTAGGTCGCGCTGGACCGGACCTAGACGAAAAGCTGTGGTCCAAAAGTACATATTTTCCATTTTTACTGTCAAAAACGACAATCGCTTCGCTAGACAAGACCCTTATGCATCGTTTGGGATTGTTTATAGTCCTTTGAAACTCCGTTGAAAAAAACTGTTAAGTGTTAAGTACACTGAAAAAAATTATTCATTGAATTTAATCAATTTTTTTAAGGTAAGTGGTTGCAATCAATTTATTTAAGCTACATTTAAACAAAAAAGATTAGTAAAGTAACATAAAATATAAAACTTTTGTTTAAATGTAAATTAAATAAATTGATTGCAACCACTTACCCTAAAAAAATTTATTAAGTTCAATGAATCATTTTTTTCAGTGTATTAAATGTTGGGCTCCACCAAAGTCCATCAAAACGAGAAAAATCCTGCAATGTCCTCCTCAAAAAACACAACCTCCCCCCGACTGAACAAAGAAAGACACCAACATCCCGGACGACATGGCGGCGAGCAAACCATCTGGATTTTTCTTTTAAGAAAATTGACTAATCATTTAAGAACAAATGGTGCAGCCGAATAAAGTAAAGAGTTAGTTATAAACTAGCTAGTAGTTACTAAGCCTATAGTTTGAACTTTACGTCCCAGTTTAAGCAAGAACTTATGAACGACTGTTGCAACCGTACCCTGGAGAAATTGTGTATGTAATACATATCTGCATATCTGCATGCATGGATAATAAACCTATTTGAAGCTTAAGGTGTCTTTTTGTCTGGTGCTGCGTTTTACAGGTACCAGAACCTTGGTACAGGAAAATAGATTAGGGTGTTTTAAGATTTTTCATAGCAAAATATAGCTGCATCATCTTATGGACCATCAAACCTTGGCACTTCAGGAAATGAGGAAAAATGATTATCAGCAGAACTGAGGCAAACTGCCAATAATCTGTGCTGAAATTTGTAAATTGTTATTGTTGAATTTGACTGCATATAATTATTTGCTGTTGCTTATCAATAACCCTATTAAAGGGTCCATATTATGCAAAATCTACTTTTACAAGGTGTTTGGACAAAAATGCATGTTGACAGTGTATGAACACAATCACCCTACAATGAAAAAAAATATTTTTTAATCTATATTAAACCAAAGCAGTCTCATTTTAATTCTCTTGTTAATGTGATGTCACACTGACAAAGCCCCACCCACGGCCACTGACTGACTGGTTAATTTACCCAAAAGTTTTTCTAAATGTGTTTAAATAGTAGCACTAATGTGGGCGTGGCTAAAGAAACTTGTCCCAGACTATATTCACAGAAATCAGATCTATTTTTAAACGAAAGCAGTAGCTAATTTGCATTTAAAGGTAAACACATAAAACCGGTCCTTATAATAAATGATCTATGAATTATTTTAAGCCACATTCTAGGCAAACCTGAGGCTTATATTACATCTTGTAAAAATTGGCATATTATTGGCCCTTCAAACTTTGGCACTTAACTCATCCTGAAACATTTTGGCTACAAATATAAATGCAGCTTATTGATGGGTGGTGTGCTGTTTGTTTTCCAGGTAATCTACTGTATCTGTTATCCGGAAGATGTCACTACATTCTATAAATATACTGTTGCCGGAGCCAAAATATAATTTTTTCATATATAGATGTTTGTCCTTAAATATTATTTTTAGGGATTTTCCACGTCGTTTAATGCTATATTTTCTCTAACACATGACTGCCGTTTATCATCAAACAGGTGCTTTTGATAGTAAATCCCCATGTAATTTTAAAGCACTTAACCTGTGATTAATGATTTGGGCTATTAAGAGACTCGTCTCTCTGTCTGTTCCTGCACAGGAGGTTGCAGATGTTGGCAGAGGCGCAGCAGTAGTCTAACATTGACCACATGAGGACGCTAAGGTTGCTGAAATGAAATGGTTTTCTGCAGTCTCTCTCTCTCTCTCTTTTTCTGTCTAACTCGCATGCTCTGCCAGCATTTATGTTTAATACATACTTTCTCAATGAAAGGACAGATTGAGACGAATGATGAACCAGAGTATAATAAGATACCTATACATAAACTCACAGCGTCTCCACCAGCTGCTCTCTGCACAATGTTTTTAAAATCTTTTTTTAACAATCTATATACGTGACACATTTTTCCCTTAATTGTTCCCAGAACACCTTCCATTTCCCAGCGGCTTGGCTAACAATGTTTGATGCTGTGCTGATCCTGATGCTGATCCCTCTCAAGGATAAAGTGATAGACCCCATTCTGAAACGCAAGGGCCTGGTGCCCTCGCCTCTGAAGAGGATCGCTGTGGGCATGTTCTTTGTGATGTGTTCAGCTGTGGCGGCTGGTGAGTCGACAGACAGACACACACATACACACGCACACACACACACACACACACACACACACACACAGAGATTAATTTTTGACACATATTGAGTGTATTATCGAAGGTGTAGCTCATACACAGAACACAGCAAAGGCTCGTGGACCAATCTGTGAATCTGTGAGACTGAGTCTGTGATGCTGTTTTCTGTTTCTCCTCACATGTTTATAATGTAAATTGTGTGTGTGTGTGTGTGTGTGTGTGCGCGTGTGCGTGTGTGGGTGGGTGTAGCAACCTTCACATGTACACATTCACAATATGGGAGTCATGAAAAATGTGACACTGGTTTAGTTGGTGTATTAGCACATGCACGTTTCCTTACATATTTCTTATTTATGTACTTGTTTCTGTTTCAAAAGATCTGTCACAATGGTGAACTTTCATTTCAAACTTTATAACTTCTTATGCTGTGTGTTCTGTTGTCTTATGAAATAATGACACTCATACACCGTCATTGGTCTTCAGAACATTTTAAAACACCAAGACGTGCATTGCACCGAGTCATGCATTCTAGAGAAGGCCTTTGAATGGCATTGCATCACTATACAACAATCGCCATGATTCATGTCACGCTTCAATACCTTGTTGCACATTATAATAATATTGTATGTTACATTTGAATCTGTGGCAAACATGCAAGAGAGACCAAGCGTTGTTGCAAGAGAGTAAATCTGTGCAGAGGTAGATTGTGTAGATGGCTAACATTATGTTTAGTAATAAAGCAAACCTAATTGCTAAAAAAAATGTTATTTTGTGTATTTGGTATAATACATTGTGTTTGAGTGGTTTATGGTTCAAAAAACACATTATTTTCCACATACTGTAAATTTTTGTAGCTCCAGATTTCACTCTGTTCCTAAACTGCACTGATTTAAAAAGCCCTGTGTCCCTGATTGGCCAGCTAATCTGTACGTTGTGATTGGCCTGAATACCTCTGACATCAGCAGGAAATGTGACGCTCCTTACTGTGTTTGAAAGATTCGGTCACAATGCAATGCTAGCAGGAGTTAATTTACAATCTGTGAGTCAAAGCGGGAGGAATTATGATAATGTCGGTTTTGTCTACATCACCAAAAAGTAAACTGTTGCCTACAAAGTGTGTGTTTGTTGTAGTCCAAGAAAATAGATTTTTGTTGAAGACGATAACTTGAATCATTGTTTACTTTGGGATTTGTACCTTTTGCATATCGTTAACATGTACTAATACACACTTACACACCAAAGGAAATATAAAAACGTGAATCGGACAATAGGTGCTCTTTAACTCTTTCATCGGCAGCATTTTTTTAAAAAGTTGCCAGCCAGCGCCACCGTTTTACATGATTTTCACAAAAGTTTAATGCCTTCCAGAAAATGTACAATATACCAAATGAAAGAACAGACCCTCTGCTTTCAAAAAAAAAAAGATTTCATCCTACCTTCAGTAGTTCTTTTGTAATCAGCTTTTGAATATGGGTAGGTTTCTGCAAAAACACCACATTTTGAGCAAAAAGCTGAGATAATTCCATTTTTGTGACGGACTTTTTCATAGAGATCCCATTCAGAGCGATCTTTAAAACAGACACGGACATGCAGCTGCTTGCCATAGGGCAATACTTCCGGGTTTAAAAAGTTGCGGTGGATAATAGCTGTATTGCGGAAAGACGGAAATACTCGTCATTGGCGGGGAAGTGTTTTCTCTTAATTGACGAGATATCTCTTCAATGGCGGCGAAAGAGTTAAAGGATTAGTCCATTTTCTAAAAAAAAAACCTGATAATTTACTCACCACCATGTCATCCAAAATGTTGATGCCTTTATATTTCGAGGAGAAATTATGTTTTTTGACAAAAACATTCCAGGATTTTTCTCATTTTAATGGACTTTAATGGACCACAACACTTAACAGTTTTAATGCAGTTTAAAACTGCAGTTCCAATGGACTCTAAATGATCTCAAATTAGGCTTATCTAGCGAGACGATTGTCATTTTTGGCAAGAAAAAAATGCACTTTTAAACCACAACTTCTCTTCTTCCTTCGGCTGTGTGACATGCCAGCGTGACCTCACATAATTGTGTAATGATGTGGAAAGGTCACGTGTTACATATATGAAAGGCACATTTGCGGACCATTTTAAACAATAAACTGACACAAAGACATGAATTAGTATCATTCGACATACAACAACGTCGGAACGGTCCTCTTTCTCAACAGTTGTAAACACTCTGGCGTAGTTTCGCATACGTCATCCGTGACCTCTTGACGTGATGACGTATTACATGAGATCGGAGAGAGAGGAGGTTTAAAGGAAGATGTGGTTTAAAAGTGCATAGTTTTTTTTTATTTTTCTTGCCAAAAATGACAATCATTTTGCTAGATAAGACCCTTATGCCTCGTTTGAGATCATTTAGAGTCCTTTTAAACTGCATTAAAACTAGTAAGTGTTAGGGTCCATTAAAGTCTATTAAAAAGAGAAAAATTGTGGAATGTTTTCCTCAAAAAACCTAATTTCTTCTTGACTGAACAAAGAAACATCAACATTTTGGATGACATGGTGGTGAGTACATTATCTGGATTTTTTAATAAAAATTGACTTATCCTTTAAGAAAAAAATTGTTAAGTCTATAAGAAATTCTAAGCACAAGTTATTTATTGGTTACATTTTACCATAAGGTTGTGTTAACATAAGTTAATGCATTAGCTCATTGTTTCCCAAACTTTTAATTTTGCGACCCACTCAAATATGTATAAACTATCCCGGGACCCACCAACCTATTTTTAAATGGAAATATGAGAAGAATACACATTTGACCTCTTTGGTAATTGAGTAGTTTTTATTTTCCTCGTTATTTAATTAAATAACAAGTGGGACCCGACCCAGAGTATGAAAACCCCTGCATTAGCTAACATGAACTTAAAGTGAACAATACGTCTACAGCATTTATTAACCTTAGTTCATGTTATTTTCAGAATTTACTAATATATTTTTAAAATAAAAAGTTCTGACTTTTTATGCACCAGGAACTTACTGTATTAGCATTGACAAAGATTAATAAATGCTGAAACACAGTACTATTCATTGTTGGGTCATGTTAACAAATACAAACTTATTGTAAAGTGTTACCCATTCCTTTGAAGCACTGCTATAATACTGTATAACAAAACATACAAGAGTTGGTATTTTATAAACAATTGATACATTTTATATTAAAATATGTCAGAAAGCATGTCTATAGTGCACCTTGGTTAAGTATCTTTTACTGGTAAGTAAGAAATCAAGTAATTTATGAAAAAAAATACATTAAATTTTTAATTGATTTTCTGGTTTTGTGTTAAACTCACAGTTGTGCAATCCCATTTTTTTGCTGAGCTAATAAAGTAGCCTATGACGTTAATCCCAGAGGTGATCGTTGATGGCTGAAAACCCTTTGTCAGTATGACTTGAAATACATTCAGCTTTGGCAATTTTTGCTATTTTTTCTGACCCACCAGGTGAAATTTATTGACCTGATTTAAAAAAAATAGATAACCAATTAACTAGAGAAGCATAAATATCTGTAAAAAATATTAGGCTGTCCCTACCGATTTTAGAGTAGTTTCTGCATATAAATATCGAAACAGTGATCTACATCATCAATATACGGTTATATAACCACAACCACTACTTAATTATGTGAATCACTTATTGACAGTACTGTCATCTTAAAGTAAAATGTATAAACATAAGAGAGGTTACTATAGTGCACTTTATCGTCAGATAAGGTACTGCGACTGCAAGATCATTCATGTGTAGCATCCAACACAGAGATTGGATGTATAGCAAACACATACATTCACTCACACACACATGCTTTGACATCTCCACACAGGCCACTGGTCTATCCTCTGTATTCTGTCACTCCTGTCCAACCTTGAGCCGGCTCTATTGAACCCTGCAGAAGGCAGATCGATATTTCCACTAGTTCTGACAGTTAATATTCATACAGGCCACCTTCCTGGAAAATACCAACCTGAGTCAGCACTTTTTCACTTTCATTTTCAACATATTTTTGCAGAGGAACTTTGGAAAAACAAGTTAGAGGAAATTTAAAGGACTTTGTCTTAAAACTTAGGGAGTTGCCTCTACATGACATCATTGTTGGCCATTTATGATGCTACTACCTATAAACTTGATGCTACCTCGCATTTTGCCCACAATATGGTATCTTCTGGGTAGGGGTGCACCGATATATCGGCCGATATGCCTGCTATGCTTCTCAATGAATTATGCTGTTACATCCAAAAGCCAGAGGGCGCTCTCGTGCAGAAACTCAATATGTGCTGTAGACGAAGAACCATACACTTGCAGCTATAACACGCAGCTCCAGGAAATGTCTTAAGGATATATTTATATTGCTGCTCTTCAAACCTTTTCAGGTATTTTCATGATAATAAAGAATATGTATAATGATTATGTTTGACAAGTGTTGCTTTTTTAAATGTATGTTATAAAGGACTCAAACTAACAGTGATTTCAGATCGATAAGGACTTACTGATCGAAAGCCGTGGTACGTGAAATAGCTGTCAATAATATCGGCTGTGCGATTCTGAAGACTTACCCCCAATTTCCACCGGCTGCGGAACGACGGCGGAGTCAATCGGTTTCCATTCAAGTCAATGTGTATATTTCCACTGACTGCGTTCCAAATCCATCACAGCTCCGACCATCCACAGCCCTCCGGCACAAATACGCAGAGCTTCTATTTTTGCCGGATGCCGGACAGCTCCGCAGGGTGGAGCAATGACTTTATCGCGTGATTTAATGTCATAATTTAACGTCATAATGGGCGGAGACAGAACTAGATATCGCGCGATCATAACGTGAATTTGCGAGACCTCATGGGTCCTCGTCACTTCAGGACGCAGCCGCTCTGCAACAAATACGAAATTGGTGGGTATTGGCGGTTGGTCCGCAGTTGTTGGAAATCCAGCGTTATCGGCCACGTATTATTAGTGTATATCGGCATTTATTGGTGCACCCCTACTTTTGGGCTTAGCAATAAGAAATGGCACAAAGCCAGGTTGTGAATGTCAGACCAGGTGACATTATATCTTGTTTTTCTTTTAAGGGGAACTTAGACAGTAGATGACTCCGGGCCGCATCTTCACCGGATCTGGGCCGAAGTCACCAGATCTGGTGTGGATCTGCTGCAGATTCGTCCCAGAGTCATCTGCTTGATGTTGCTAAAACTTGCTGAAACGGGTTAACAGAACAGATCTTAACTGCTTTAGCCGTATGATGACATATTTGTGACATAAGAAGTTTTCATCCACAGCATACGGTCACGTATGTGACCCTATCTGTGAAATCCAGGCTAAGGTCTCATAATCTAATAATGATGTAACTAGCATCCAAGTTTGTATTCAAGCATTGATTTTAATCTTTAACATAGTCTTAAAGATATCAACGTTATATTTTCACAGAATGTTCTTTACATTACGTAGGTTGATTTTATGTTGAAATCATAAAAGCTGAAAAGGTTGAATTGTACATAGCAAGATTATTCTGGCATTTGAGACCACTAATGAGTGGCATGATTACGATGGCTGTAAGAAAGGCAGCTTGCTTTTTTAGGTTTTGAGAGACAGTGTATCTTTTCAAAGTGTATCTTGCACATTCATACCCTCTGAAGAACAGTGAACCTGAAACTGTGCACTGTTGATGCCTTGCTATGAAAAGTCAGTTTTTGAGATTGTCCATGCACGCACAAAAGTTTGAGACGCACGTTGAGAAAGTCGTGAAGTGCATGTTCAGATGATGTAGGTGACACCACTGACAGGTCGGCAGCATGTCATTGTTCAGTGTGACTGCACCCGGTATTCCAGTCTGTTCCCGGTCCAATTCCAGCTCAGCCCAGTGGATTAAACCAAGCTTAGTCAGCCTGACAGTGTGCACTGCATCCAGACATTGACATATTTCAGACTAAAGCGCTTTTTGAGTGAGATGAGTTTTGGGAGATGCACCGTGGAGTGTAAGAAAGTATGAATATTTTCCTTCCCTTTCTCTCCTACTCTTTCAAAACGCTGTCAGGCTCCGCACGGCGAGGGAGAGAGAGGTTTAGACGTTTTTAAATTCCTCTTCTGTCTCGGCTGCCACCGAACCGAATGAATGCGGGTTTGTAGTCATCATGAGGGATTCTTTACGCAGTAAACATCCCAAAATTCAGACAAACTCCACACTGTAAAAAATAATATGCCCCATCTACTCAATAAAATTGTGGCAACAGATTACAAGCAATATCATTAATTACATTCAACAAATCAAAATTGATTTAGATTTACTCTATAAACTCCTTAATATTTACATATTCAAAAAGCCAAACTGCAATTTGCAATTAAAAATTTTATTAAAATTTAAACAAAAATATTGTGTATACTAGACAAAGATCTAGCACTATACAATAAAAAATATTATGCCATATCTACTCAATAAAAGTGTGGCAACAGATTACAAGCAATATCATTAATTAAATTCCACAAATAAAAATTGTGTTAGAATCACTACATAAACTCCTTAATAGTAACCCATTCAAAAAGATAATCTGCAATTTGCAATTAGAAATTAATTTAAATTTAAACAAAATATTGGGTATACAGGACAAAGACCTAGCACTATACAATAAATTCTATTCAATTATACTATTTTAATTTAACATCATCCATTAATATTTTTATTAGTAATGAGTATTATATCTGATTTCAGAATGACAGACAAAGATGAATCAATTCTTATTTTATTGCAGTCAAAAGAACAGGAAAGCATCTCATTTTAATGATGTATTTGTAACAGTGTACACTTCAAAAAGTATTTTACAGTCTTTAAAGAAAACTGTCCACATTTCCCGACGAAAGGTTCCATGTTTGTGTTCTGTTACATTGATTCACACCCAGAACATCAGACAGCAGTTTAGACTTACTGTACTGTAATTAGTTCATAAACTTTGAAGAATCCAGCCCCAAGAAAAGTTTCTGAAACACCTGAAAAGATGCCTGGGATACTGGAGATTCAATGCATAGATCCAAGGATAAAGCATGCCCTGTGAACACCTTTAAGGCCTCGATAACAATTCCAGCATCCCTTGGGCTTCCACTCCTAGAAGATCCATTCTTTACAATTACAGCCATCACAAGCTGCTCAAGTCCCGCCTCTTCATCTTTATCCTGCAACATTAAACAGCAAATATGTCTTAAAACCTTTATAAATGTATACAGCTTGAATATTGAAATAATCCACACATTAAACTTGTATATTAAAATGTTTTAAAGAAAACTGGAAGATATGTGCAATGGAGTTCATCTGAGTTTGTGGCTTATTAGGTATGTTTGAAATGTGCAATAATATTGAAAACTGATTAAAAAAAAATTCTCATTGGAATTACAAATAATATCAAAAAATGTTTGAAAAGATATATAATCTATATTTATAATTAGGGCAAATCTTTTCCCTACATTTTTTTCTGTCACACGACAGTCACATATTTATTTGTTAGCCAAGTTACTCAAGTTACTGTATATACACACACACATACACTATATACACAATATAATATGTACAATATATTCATTTAATAATATTCCTCACCTTTTGTTGTGAATAAAGTTCTCCCTCAGCAATGTTTCACGTTGCCTGCAGGAAGCTGCAGTACGTTACAGGCCTTCATGAACACACAATTTAGATAATAGGTCGCGAAATTAATAATAATAATAAAATGTTCAATTTACATTATGTAGAAAGCTTAAACATTTTAAAAAGACAACTTATACATTTAATATCTTACTCACCTTTTGTGGAATTAAATGAATAATGTTATATTTCCCCTCAGTAATGATACTGTACTCGCGGGAAAATTCAACACAGGGCGTCGCAATTGAGCACACAATTAATTTACAGCGAAGAATAGTTTATATTACCAATTTATTGGAATACTTTGTGGATATAGTTAACACAAAACTAAATAAACCGAAAAAGACCGCAGTAAAGTCACATTTATTTTTATAACACGAACCAAGCGAGCGAGCGAGCATAATTTGTCATAATAGATACATACATGATACATATCTATGAGAGTTAGTGATAAGAGAACCTACCCATTCAGAGGAACAGTATGATTGGTCAGTTTTTCTGTCACTCAAAATGAGTTGCATCTGGACCACCAATCGCAGCATGCGAATCGACGAATGCATCCTAGATATGCGACCTCCTGGGTCCTAAAGCTGAAGTTACGTACAAACCCAGTTCATATTAATCCTTATTGTAATTAATATCTACAAATTACAAACAAATTATACAAAGAAACCCTGCTTATAGACTTATAAGACCAAAGATTGCCCGTTAAATTTACCCGAAATTAATTTTATCCACAGTTTAAACACTACATTGACGTCACAGCCAGCGGAGATTTTCAGAGACACTGGCCGAGGTGAGGCGACGTTGACCGGTATATTTACGTGCGGAGCGCCGGCTGATTATCTGGAGCTCCCATCGTCAAAAACTCGAAGGAAATGTTTAAATAGGCGATATCTTTATGAACCTACTGCAGATTCTTGGTTAAAAAACATACATTCTCGACTGAAATGCTTTCAAAACTTTGAATTTTGGCACAATAACAGAAATATTTCCTAAATCCGTCTGCTCAACCCGGAATGGTTTTTAATTTAAAACAGCTGATTAATATTACGTTGGATTTATTCAGTATTCGCTACATGCGCAGATACACAATAAGAATAGCTAAATCATTCACAAAAACAATAAGTTGTTTTTATTCCAGTCATTTTTAAAGAATTTTAACACAAAAATAATAACAAACTACATGAAATTAATTTTATTAAATAAAGTTTACATATTCAAATTTCATAAAATCTACAAGCCTGCAGAATGACTTTTTACAGTGCATACAGTCAAAATAACCAGATTGATATTGTGATTTGGGGGATGATTGCATATTTCCAGGTGTTTGCTGCTGCTTATTGTCTTAGACTGTAATATATTGTATCTGTTGACTAACATAATTCAGCTGTCTTTAATGGTCCAACCACAATCTGCATCAAGTGCGGTTCACATTGCGGTTTATTCTGGCCATCCACTTAATGAGGACTTCTGAGTGACGTGTAAAACAACCAACATTGGTTTTCTTTCTCATTTTTTCGTGACCTTTAGGGCTTTGTAAATTTAAGGTCTGAAACCAATTTAATTGCGTATTTGAGTATGTCTGTTTTGGTTGCTAGACGGCCTTTTTTTACCAAGCATTGGTGGTCATCGCATCACATCTCTGCTTTTTTGCATAAAGCTCAGCTCTGGTCAACTTTCTCACATCACCAGCCAGTGTGTCTCATGTTGCCAGGAATTGCCATCTCTCATCCAAAATAAATGGCTTCATGTCACTTCATATTGATGCAAATTGTTGTCAGTGTGAATGCACCTTAACTTTGAGAACAAAATCTGCTGGTATGCTCAAGTCTATAGATGTGCCCCAATTTAAAGGTCCCATTCTTTCTGTGTTTTTAAAGCTTTGATTGTGTTTATGCTGCGGAATATAACATGTGTTCATGTTTCACATGTAAAATTTTGCATTTAAAGATACACACACATATAGAGCACATTTGCAGCCACAAATGTCCATGTTCAACATTGTATAATGAAAGGTCTATGGTGTATTTTGAGCTGAAGCTTTACAGACACATCCTGAGGATACCAGAGACTAATTTTATATTGCTGAAAACACCTACGTTAGAGGTTTTTTAATACAAAATATAATTTATAATACTAAAACATAGTGACATGCCTCTGCAAAATACACACTTTAACTTTTTCCCTGTCATTGTCGAGTTAACTCGTCAATTAAGAGAAAACGATTCAACGAGTTTTTCCGGCAATTCGTATTTTTCGCTATTATCTACCAGGTGGCGCTTTTACCCAACGTATAAAACCTGGAAGTATTCCCTTAGAACAAAAACAGTTCAACAGTTTTTTTTCTCTTTTTTTAAAGCAGAGGGTCTGTTTTTTTATATGATATATTGCATCTCTATATATGTAAAGAATAAATTTTTCTGGAAGGCATTAAACTTTTGTGATAATCATAAAAAATGCTGGCGCTGGCTGGCAACTTGTTTAAAAAACGCTAGCGGGAAAGCGTTAATTTAACAGAGGTTTTAAATGTTTATTTTAAAATATTTAGCCATTTAGGTGCGTAATAAATCTCGGGATAGCCGAGGCTGTGAAGTATCCATTTGTTTTATCATTTGCAGCCTAAAGAAAGAAGAACCCATTCTGACGCCGCATTTTTTTATTAGCTTTTGAAATAGTATGGCCTTACTAGCCATCAGTTGCGCTGCTGTGATGCAGTCAGTCTTGGAATGCTGACTTTGGGACATAGCTTATCCCATTTACTTAAAGATCTGATGCCAAAAAAGTTCTTAATTTGTTTGCTTTGTAATGTGAGGATGATATTAATAAGGTTGTGCAACCCTAATGTAATTTAATGTTCATTATTTTTCATTTCAAACCCTTAAATTGGAGTTAACCCTTAAATTGGAGTTTTGTAACTTTTATCTTATTTCTGTAGGCTCTGAGACTTTCTCTATGCTACTTTAGTCCCTAAAGTTTGCTAAAGTGACAACCTACACATATAGCTGAAATGAATGGTGTTTCTTAAAGGAATAGTCTACTCATTTTCAATATTAAAATATGTTATTACCTTAACTAAGAATTGTTGATACATCCCTGTATCATCTGTGTGCGTGCACGTAAGCGCTGGAGCGCGCTGTGACGCTTCGATAGCATTAAGCTTAGCCCCATTCATTCAATGGTACCATTTAGAGATAAAGTTAGAAGTGACCAAACACATCAACGTTTTTCCTATTTAAGACGAGTAGTTATACGAGCAAGTTTGGTGGTACAAAATGGCGTAATAGCACTTTTGGGAGTACTTCGACTCGGCGCAGTAACACCCTCCCTCTCCCATTATGAGAAGGGGAGCTGACTTTCCAGGCGAGTCGAAGTACTCCCAAAAGTGCTATTACACCATACAATATAGTTCCTCTTTTAAATCCGCTTAGAAAAGCGCTACATTTTATTTTGTACCACCAAACTTGCTCGTATAACTACTCGTCTTAAATAGGAAAAACGTTGATGTGTTTGGTCACTTCTAACTTTATCTCTAAATGGTACCATTGAATGAATGAGGCTAAGCTAAATGCTATCGAAGCGTTGCAGCACGCTCCAGCGCTTACGTGCACGCACACAGATGATAGAGGGATGTATCAACAATTCTTAGTTAAGGTAATAACATATTTTAATATTGAAAATGAGTAGACTATTCCTTTAAGACAAACATTTTGATAACTTATCATTTTCGCAAGGACAAAAAAAACAATCCAGAATAGGGTTATTTATAACCCAACAGTTGGGATTATCCGTATTTGATATTGGATTTGGGGTTAAAATAACCCAATATAGTTAAATCACAACTTAATTGGTTGGGTTTTGTCCTCATTTAACCCAACATTGGGTTGAAAACAACCCAGCATTATTTCACCTATTTCAGTAGGAAATATTTCCACACGTGAAAACATCAATTCATCAAACCATTAAATGGTACATTTTGAGTCTTTTCAAAATGCTAACCATTTTTGCCTGATACTGTAAAAATAATGGAGATGCATATGACCTTGATATCACATAACACAGTCTGAACACATAGGAAGTCTATATTCAGTCTGTGCACAATGCAGATGTTATCTAATAATAACCATTGCTTTGATGTAGCCAAGAGTGAGGAGGGAAATTGCTGGCACACCCTTGCAGAATTAGTATCTGCAAACCACATACATATTACATTGTGTGTGTATGCGTGTCTTTTAGAGATCAGACTAATGAGAACCTTTGGGAGTCATTGTTTCCTTCTCGAGAGGGGGGACATCCCGTCCTCTGTACTACCACTTGAGGGCATACACTGACTTATTAATTTACTACCTCGTACAATCACTGTTTAAAGATGCTTATTGGGTTTGAATATATTAAACAGAAATGCGTGTGAGGGAGGATCATTGTAGACGCAGCATGCACGTGTTGTATATATTAAGATGCATGGGGAGTGGTAAGAGCATGTGTGTTTGACATAATGGGACCCACTAATGGAGCTTATTATAAAGATGAGCTATCTTGGGAAATGGGTCTTTTAGTGGCCCTCATTAATATCAGAGCTATAGTAATCCCACAGTTCATTCTTTTCCGACTTCCTTCCCTCTTATTTTTTCTTTTATTTCTCAGCTCGACCGTGTCTCATACCCCCTGCTCTCCCGAGTACATTAATATACACACACGCAAAACAGTTGTCACCTGCAGGCGCACGCAGCGTATAGGTAAATTGCAGGTCTTTGTACAAAGATTTGAAAGAGTCCAGGACGTGCATGAAATTAAATATCTTTAAATAATGATAAATAATTGCAGCTTTTAACCGAATCTGTGAAAGGCAGCTTTATCGCTATGAATGTGGCAAACCTGAAGCAGCAGGAATGACGAAAGCGAGATGCATACGAGATGCAAGCTATTAAAAATCAACATGAAAATACAATTGACCCTCTTTACTTTAATACAAATTGCTGATGCTAATAGGCTTTAATGAAATGTAATTACGTGATTCACTTCTAGTTTTATCACTTGAACTTTATAAGGTCACAAATATATGACGGTGTAATTGGTTGTGAACTGTAATTCAGGTCTTGTTTTATGGCAAGTCGACTTTTTATAATCCAGTTACTACCAAATTGATAAAATCGAGCCGTTTTTCAAATGTCATGTTTCTTTTGGAAATATGCCACGTTATGGAAATGCGAAAAGTGTTTCGTGTTAGCTTTTTATATTTAAACACTAGAGAGTAGGAGTATGGTAACTGTGGGTTCACGACGTTGCCACCGGTGAGAGCGTCAAAGTGACCGGAAGTCATTCATTTTCAATGAGAGCCAGAGCGTCAAGTCAAGGACGGTGTGAGCGTCGAGGAGAGTTGAAATCAGCTAAATTTTATGGTAATGAGCTATGACGAGGTTTGGCGGCAACCAATCAAAAGGTGGACACCTTCGGCGGCAACCAATCGGCAGGCGGACACCTCCGCTTGAGAGAAGTCCACAGTATGCATTCGCGCGTCAGTGTCCACTACACTGTTACTATAGCATCGTTGGCTGGGCAGCCAGACCGTTTCTTTGCAAGACAATACAAAATGGAGTCTTCATATTGTTAGCACTACAAATAGATGAATGACATTAGCAACAAGCTATTGTTTTAGCTAACTTAAGCACAATATAATTTTTCATACACCCTTTGTTTTGAAGTGGAAGTTTTGATTTTGGGGTTTGCTTGTATGGTGGCTCTGAATTCTCTGATCACTTTATGACGGACGAAAGTTTCTGAGGCAGTGTGTAAATGTGATTTGCACAACGTGAGGTCATACTTATTTTTAACTTGTGAAAATTTCTAATGAGAGTTTGTGCAAACTCCCTACAGAGTCTTTAATATGGTCGGCACAAACTCCCATACAGTACTTTAATTTGATCACAGTCCTGCCACAAAATCAACCTGGAAAATAACCCAATGCACATGAAAGTGAGTAACAAATACTTTTGTGTATGTATTATCTCTAGAGTTTGTATGTGCTTGTGTGTATTGGAGCACTTTTAATCCTCAGCTGAACCCAGCAGGCCTTAGATGGGTTTTAACATACCGACAACACTTCCTGACCCTCCTAACAACATTTACACAACGTTGCCCAAACAGATGGGTGTTTGGCAGTGGCACAACCCAAAACCCAAAGCTGCCTGCAGGCACAGATGATGCCCACACACCTGGACACACTTGTTGTTCTGCTCTCAGATGTGGGCTTTTCCAGGGCAAGCTGCTCTGACAACAAAACTACTAACGCACGAACGGCGGCCACATAGCAGACGATGCCTAGGGGCATTTCCACTTCCAATAAATTTTTACCAAAAATAAATGTTTTTTCCCTCTCTGAGTTTAAAATCTCTTTCTTTCTGTCTGGGTTAGGAAGTGCAGAAGTGAAGTCTGTAATCTGCTGCAGGTCGCTCTTATAGCCAAAGACTGTTTTATTTCAGGCATCATTTGAATTCCAATCTAATTCTGACACGCCACAGCCGAAGATCACAGTAAACGCTTTCTGTGTTTGGGTGAGGGGTTGGTGGGTGAAAGATGAGAGGGAGTTTTGTTATCTGTAGTATTTTGAGTTGGCAGCGAAGTATATGATCATATGAGATGCAAGTTTTTATCGATATTTATAGATTTCCCCTCCATTTCTTTTACATACTATTGTTATTACTAGTATTATAAACAAAACTATGTTTCTAGTGTGACATTATACGTAAATCAAATATTTATGCATTATTATATTATTTTATTAATTACAATGGAAAGGCAATTAGACAATTAGATTTTTTTGGTAATACATATTTTTACTTGTCCTACCATGTGTTTTAGCTGGCCCTATCATACAAAATAATTGCTACAAAATTTAAAAATACATTGGCATACATAGTGTAAAGGGTTGTTCACATATCATCAATAACTATACAAATATAGATTTAAAAATCATTTCAAATGAAAGTGAATAGTAGAGTTCATATTACAACTTTAATGAAAGATACAATACAATTACAAGTAAAGATAGAAGGAATTAAAACATTGGGATTACTTCCGGTGCGTTTTTTTTGTGATTAATGATAAACATTCGAAATCGAATCAAATTTATTTGAATCCTATTTGAGTTCTCGCATATTTGAAGTGGCAGATGACACTGTAAAGAAGCTCATAGCAGAGGTCCCTCATAAAATTACCTCAGGTATCTACCGCTGTGGCGGTTAAAATTGCCACATTTTGTTTTTTTTCTACTACATTGACTACACTGATAGATAAGATGAAAGATTACACAAACTAGATTCACTGTTTAAAGGGACAGTAAGTAGGGTTTTGACCTGATAAGGATCACTGTGCCGTACACGGCACACCCCTTCCTTGCACGTGATGCTGTATAAACGTTGTTGTAACTTTGAAGCATTAAATCTTTGAAATATACGGTTATGCGGCACATTGTTTGAAAGCTTAGACTTTCGGGATTCCATTAAGCGCACACACAAAGCATAATATGATTTATAGCAGTCATAAAACTGTAATCTAGTTGCTAGTTACCTGAACCGGGCGGCGATGATTTAGGATATTTACTTACCTTCAAAATCTTCCCTTTATCTGCTTCGGTGAAATTGTCCAAAACAAATGGTTCGTAAATCCCCAAAAGTCCAAGAAAATGAAATATCCAAGCCTTTTAATCCAAAACGATTTGTTCGCCTCACAATCTTGACGTTTCTGACCGAATTACGATATAAATACTGTAAACAATTAGTTCAATACTGGACATTTGTTCGACTCTCACTTTTCATTCACGATTTATAATGATATATTCGGGTGTCACATTGTGCAACGTCTGAGAAAGAAATCCGCCCCCTTGTGGAATTTAAGCCGTTTCATTTATCAGCAGTTTTATTAATCAAAATCAATGTCTTTATTCATAAATATGTCCTCGTTGGGGTCAAATGACCTCTGCCAGTGATCTAACTTTTCTTTGTAAGCTTACAATTACTTCTCTTTACTTACATTGAACTGGTAAGTCCAAGGAAGCTTCCATGGTGTTCCGCCGTATTGATAAACTATAATAGCAGAGAGGGACAAAAAGCACTAGCCTACCAACGCGTATCCACAACGTTTTCGTTCAGAACACATGAACCAGCCGAAACGGACAAGGAGATCAGTGATTACATAACGGCTACCGTAGTTGCAACATGCATTTGAAAAAAGCGAAGCGTTAGAGAGCACTATTCGTTTGAAAGCAAAATACAATTTCATCACTACATGGGGTAAATCCTTGTTCGTTAGGGTCATTAAATGGTTATTTCGTGTTGCTATGATGCACCTACCATTACAGAAAAGTGGCATAAATACATTATTTTTACATGAATGTTATTGTTTAATGCTGCAGTGACACCATACATTTCATAGCTGCCAACTCTTACGCATTCACCGTGAGACTCACGCAATTGACCCCATTCTCACGCCACACATCCATTTTCACGATGTAAGTAGCTAAACCAGTGCTCGCAGTACTGACACTTTTATATTTTAGCGTACCTTCACTGTCTTTTGCGTGCCACCTTCCCATGTTGCTGGTACTTTGCTGCAAAGAGTCAAAGAGCATTTCAATTTATGTGGCGCTGCGCAGGAAGTTCGGCAGCGAAGACATCAGAGTACCGCGAGAGCAAGTCGAAATGTTACAAAAGGGTCCGCCTTTACCTTTGCTCTCGCGTTACTCTGATGTCATACGCCGATCAGTCAGCTCCGCACCAGTCGAACACACAATGCGTCAAGGTCTGGATGAAAAGCAGAGACCTGCCCGGATTCCACGCACGCAGATACCCTCAGAAAACAGCAATTTTAATCAACCATCACTCGCGTGTGCATGTTTGCAAGCATTACAAGCCTGCGTGATGTTTGCGGTGACAGGTTTTAATAAAAGAGAAAAAAGTCAATTGATATTTGACATCTATAAACAATAATATATACGAAATATAATTATATGGTCTTGACATACACATTATCTGTTGCTTTAGTTTAATATTAAACTACTAATTTGGTTTATTTGATTGTGACAGTCCCTCTATCACCAATCACAAATCATCACTTTACGCTTCTCTTTCTCAGTGGATAAACTGAATCAAAGCTGCTGTTATCTGCAGTTATACATTTTACAGAGACCAGTAGCCTATTCATTAGATTTTAACAACTTTTTTGGCACTTTTATCAGAAGGAAAGCATAATAGAAGTGTATAAAATAATAGTAAAGACTCTAATCCCAGGCATTTAAACTCAGTAAAAGCTTTTATTTCAATTTAATTTCTAAAATATGATTCGATTTGTATTGTGAACCATTTTAACGCAGTCTTTTCCAACTATTTAACACAGAAATAGCTAAAATCCACACTATTATCAATTGGCAAATGGTTAGGACTTATATAAAAAATTATGACCACAAACCCCCACCCCCCCAAAAAAATATCTCACTCCAAGCTGAACTCAGAAGTTGGCAGCTCTGCAGACTTTTAAAAGCCTTAATATCAGCACCAGTGTATGGGGATATCCCGTTTACCACATAGTGGTACAAATCATGCGGGCTGAAGTCGGGCAGACTCGGCGTTTAATGAGGTCCGTGAAAATTGAAGGAGGAAGAAGGTAAGGGTTGGTATCCAGTCCCGCTATCTCTAACTTCTCTAAATAGCGCTTTTTGTGATGACCTACCAAATGCCCTACCTCGACCGATAACGGCACAGCAACTTCCTTAATATAAGAAGCCATGTATTTTAGTGAAATATATATTTAAACTGTTTAAAACTAATCAAAAATCCCGCTCGTCTATTACTAATCAACCTAGTGCGTCAGTGATTTTGCCGTCCAGCATGGCGTCGTCACGTGGTCTAGGTCACGTGTTTGCAAAGGGTCTATTGTCCCTTTAGAGATAAGATATACAAGATGATCTTTATTGTCACTGTACTGTGAAATTGTGGTAAAATGCAGTGTGTTGAGGACATCCGCTGGTTAGAGCCACGCAAATGCAACAAGAACCATATATTTGAATGTTCAATGACATTGAAACAATTGATATGTTTTTATAAAAAAATCTACAGTGTTAGTTAATGCTATTTAAGGGTTTAGTGCACAAATATTGTTCTGCATAAGTCAATTATTGTAATATTATTGGTATTGTACAGTGGTGTGCTGTGGATGCTAATGTAGTTATTGTTGTTATTGTTAAATTGTGAATAGCATTTTAAACATCACTAACTGCTTTGTAATTGTCAGCCCATTCTTTACAGCTTATACTCTGTAAGCTTTGAATAAATCATCTGCCAAATGCAGAAATGTCAATGTATAATGTAAATGTATGCTTTCACTCAACAAACCCTTATCTATGCTAACCAGCTGTATAACATCAAAATCGGCAGAATTTGCAACAGCAATCTTTAATATTTTACAAAACTTTCTCTTCAGAATTTACCTAAGAGTTCAATTCAGCATCTTTTCTGACTGATTCAGTGAATCATATGAGTGATATATCGAGATGTTTAGTACTTTTTTGGCTGATTTAATAAATGAACCGGGTACTGTCTGTAACACTGTGTTTGAGTGCAGCCATCGAAGGCAATGCAATACAAAGATGTGTTATAATTTCACAGTTCATGATCTTTATATCTCATTGCTTTCAATTTCGACTGAAAGTTGAATATGATTTCTTTGACTGCAGGTGCTGTAGATTTAGCAATGATGAAGCATTGCAGATCAGTAGTGCTGCAGGAAACACTGCACGTATCAAATACAGGGTTACGTGTAAATCTGTGATGGAAGGTTTCAAAGATTCACAATAAGTTTATCTGAATGGAGGTCTGAAACGTGGTTATTATTGGATCATGCTGTTAGATAGACCAATCTGGCAATCTCTGTTTCTGTCACCCTCTCTGATTACCTGCTAAAACCTAGCTGATGTAATTGTGTGTGTGTGTGTGTGTGTGTGTGTGTGTGTGTGTGTAAGATAATCTGTTTTTAACCTGCATGAAGCGCTGCTATTGACCTGACATTTAATCCATTAATGGACTGTTTGTACCTTTTTCATTTACTGTTACATTCCCTTTTTCTGTTCAGACATGCATACATCTGATGCTCAGCCCCACTGAGCCAAAAACATGCACACATACAGATTTAAATTGTATTTTTATAGCTAATATTTTTTAGAATGCGGTGTTGGTAGATATAATATTGATTTTATATAATATAAATCAATTTAATAATAGCAAATGCAAATAATTCTGCATAATATTTACTTAAAATTTACCTTTTAAAATTATTTGCAAACAGCAAATGTCCACTATTCTTTAATGACATCATCAGTACACTTTGGATCTGAAACAAGAATGAAAAAGAGAGCCGAGCAGACGTAGTTGATAATAATGGTCAAATCATTTCAAAATGACTCCTTGATGGTTTTAAAATGGTCAAATACCGGGCGATTAATCACCCTAGGAGATATAAAAGTCTGCCACTATTCGATGCACTTAAACCCAGAGGAACCAATTAGCTTACTGCAAATTCTCAGGTATGAGATATGTATCCATTCATCTCTCTGTCCTTCAATTTTGCTCCTTTCAGGCATTTTGGAAACAAAGAGGCTGGAGATCATCCACACACAAGATCCCATCCAGCAGACCATCGCTGAAGCTACCTACTATGCAGCAGATCTGGCTATATGGTGGCAGGTGCCTCAATACTTCCTTATTGGCGTCAGTGAAGTCTTTGCTAGTATTGCAGGTAGGTGGTTCTGAGACTTTTCACATGGTACTTAATATGTTAATTAATCCTAGGATAGGGTCATATAATTCCTCAGGGTTATAACCGGCATTATCCCAACAGCAAACAACAAACACTCAGAAAAATTCGAAGTACATCTTGAATGCTGACCTGCTTGTGTAATTCATGCGGTAGTTCATCAGGCTGGGTCAAGTTGCTGGGCACTGAATAGAGGGGTGATATGTTAATGTGGGTGGGCGGTCATATGGTAATGTTCTCCTTGTTGTAATGTCAAACTATGGTGATTTCTCAATTACCTGTTTTGTAACTTACTTTCTTATTAAAATGAAAGTGTTTGTTTAGAAAATAATTTTGTGTTCAGAAAATTAGGTTGTGTTCACCTTTGGCAGGTTTGGCGTGGTGTGATTGTTCTGTTGCAGATCTATTAAAAGTGGGTCTGAAAATATACATTAAAAAGCGTATTTATAAAGTATAAACCAAGTATAAACTGGATCTATTAATATGTGACTACCCTTACTGTGAAATCCAGGCTAAAGTCTTATAATGCGATTTGGTGCATCAAAGTTTGATTTTAATAATTGATTTCACATTGATTTAAATCTTTTACAATATTTAACCTAACTCTACTACTTTTTTTTTACATTATATAGGATGATTTTATGTGGAAAACAGTAAATCTAAAAAAATAACTTAAGCTGGGTTTTCACAGGCAGGGTCACATATGACACATTTGATAAAATAGCTATGATAAGATACTATGTACAATTGTTGTAAATTGTTTTCAGTTTGTTTAATGTGTATTTAAGCTCTTGGTCTCTTCTGTGTATTGTTGAGTTTTTTTCCATAGTGTCTTTTATCTGTCCTAATGACCGCACTAATCAATGCATGTCCTTTAAAAACTGCAGTGATCTCCCCTCAGCCATGCTTTTGTGTTGCTGCTCTTGTCTAAGCCGTAGCTGAAATTGCTTAGTAAGGAATCCTCGGCCATATCAATCAGTGCCGATCGATCGACGCTTGGCGATACTTTATTTCAGTTGCGCAGTTAAGATGGGCAAGGAAAACATCTCTACATATTCTACTTGAATACAAGAAAGTCTAAGAGAGCAAGTGTGCTAGAGATGATTTTTTTTAAAGATTAAATGGGACTAAATCTCTTAGCATAGAAATAAAGTCGGTGTAAAGTAACTTCAGAGAATTGTTTCTAAACACAATGTTAGAAATGTATTGCTGAAACGCTTTACAGGTCTGTGAACTATATAGGACTGAATTGTGGAGTTACACCGTTAAACAGTTTTTCAACCTTTCTGTGTTCAGCATTATTTGGGCGGAGCTAAAATGGTGGCTTGATGACACACTGGAGCCATGAGCATGGCTCCGCCTCTAATACAATCGCGAGCATCCATTCAGGTTTAAGCAGTATTTGAAAGTTAAAAGAGACAGCAGCTTTCTTGCGAGTGGGCAAGGTTTCAGCGCAGACCGTGGACACGCCCCCAGCATTTGAGAGCTGAGTTTTTTTTATTTATATAATTTTGGCTGGTTGGTTAATATTACACTTTTTCTGTGGTGTCATAAACTGAGAACACATTTAATATAAGCCTTAACACAGACTTTGCACTTATTGCAGTGTGGGCTGACTTCTGTTATCATTGTGTCTGCAATCAATACTGGGATCTACCGTACAATACTTAGCAGTTTCTGTCATGATGAGAATCGCAAGGAATTTTCAGGCAGACCCAAATCATTTATCCTAACCATTTGTGCCCCGGTGTGTGAAATCCAGGCTAAAGTCTCATAATCGTATTATGAGATTAAGAGCATCAAACTTTGATTTCACGTTACTTCCAATCTCTGACATGATCTTACTCTGTCAGTATTAAAGATATCAAGGTTGTATTTCCACAAAATGCTTTTTACATTAGAGTGATGTTATGTAGAAAGCAGTAAATGACTTGATCTGTCTACAAAATATGACCAAAAAAAACATACATTATGCCACATACTGTAGTTTATACACTTAACAAAAGCATGCTAGTTTTGGAAACACATTTTTAGTTTTAATCATGTATTACAGCAACACTTTATGAACAGCCAATCAGTAAGTAACAAAGCTGTTTAGTTTGTACCATATTTTTCAGACTATAAGTTGCTCCGGAGTATAAGTCACATCAATCAAAAATGCGTCATGAAGAGAAAAAAACATAAAATTTGCAGTGGACTATACGTCACATTTATTTAGAAACAGACATTTAATCTGGAAAGTCAAGTTATTCAACTAAACAATAGCACAGAACAGCAGGATGAATCAGTGTCCATACGTTAATGTAATACAAACAGTTATTTACACAATAGGATAATGAACATACCTGGAAGGTTGAATAGGCTAAATGAACAGAACAAGCCAATGCGCATCACATTCGCAGGTTCGTCATTCCACATGACTGAATTCATTGAATTACATAAATACAGGAGCAGCATATATTGCAGCGGACTCTCGCGGGTGTAGACGGTAATATTGTCTCTTGGTTCATATGTTAAAGGTAATTCATACTATGAAAAAAGTGTGACTTATAGGGCCCTATTTTAACGATCTAAGCACATTGTCTAAAGCGCACATCATAACGTCTAAACGGGCATGTCCGAATCCACTTTTGGTCATGGAAGTAAAAAGTAGGCTTTTAATTGCTTTAAATGTATGGCTATCCAATATCATCAAAAAATAATTTACAAGTATGTAAGAAAAGGTTTGTACTCTAAAAATGCTTTATTTGTTAGAAACAGGAGATAATGAATTTACAAACGGCTCTCCGCACGTTTCAGCACTTGGACAGTGTCAGGTTTTTTTTAAGCATTACTTAAAAATGTTTCTCATCTCACCATATCCACAGGTACAGAGTCATCATATACAATAAATCCGTGAGGTAGCATTTAAAAAAAAAACATTTAAAAACAAATGCATTTGTTTAAAGCAAAGCATTTATTTACTTACCAGGCTACAGGTGAAGCAGCTCTTTGCGCCTTCTAACATCTCATAATTGGTCCTCATTTATGTCCAAGAGACCCCATAATACTCTTTTACATTCAATCCTTTAATGTCCTTTATGTGCTGCTGCGCATTCATGTGTGTGATAAGCAAACCCACGTTGTTGTCCCCTTTATAGGCACATATTACTAATGTGCTCTTTAAATAACAAAAAACATATTGCGCCATTGACTTGAGACTTTAGAGCAGGTTTTTGTTGTTCAATGGCCTAGTCTATTTTAGTTGCCTCAAAATAGCAACGCGCCAACAATGCGCCTGTACACACCTTGTTTTCAGACCAGAACGCCCATGGGCGCAAATGCATTTGCTATTTAAACAACATGGCGCTAAACATGAAAATGATAATTGCGCAGGGTGGAAACTAGCAAAAGACACTTGCGTCGCATATTGCACTGCATTGCGCCGGGTGTAAGATAGAGCCCATAGTCTAGAAAATACGGTAGTAGCAATTTGCTTTCTTTCACTGTTGTGTTAGCCTTTCGTGTTTGCTTGATGATCTCATGACTAAACCGCTGTTTTACACTGATTGAATGATCATGCTTTGTAAGGACTTGCAGCAAAGTGAGATAATCATCTGCTAATTCAGCTAACTGCTCCAACTGATTTAGTAAGTGAGCCATTTTAGACGGAAGAGTTTTTCAGAACCACCTTATAAGAGTCATTCGTTCACTGGTAGTCACACTGTTCAAGTGTTTGTGTGCACCTGTGTGTGTCCATTCGCTTATTCGCATAATACAAATTTTGCTTTGTGTTTTGCTCCCCAAGAACACCATTGTATTTCCGCCCCTTTGTGTTTTCTTCCAAGGTCGTGTTTAAATATTACCTTTTTCCTCCTAGGGACACGCACCACACTGGTAATTTCACACCTATTTCACGCACAGAGTAAATCAAAGGCTGCACAGTCCCCCTTCCTAGTCTTTATGAACCAGCAAGACTAATAAGTAGCATTTGGCCAAGCAGGAAAAACACTCTCCCATCATATAGAATTGTAGAGAACATAATACTGCTGATTACTGGATTTCTCCTGTACCCCTTTAGAGACGCTCTTTAAGGTTAGATTGTTACCCATGGTGCTTTAAATTACATGACCTGTAAGGACTGTCAAGGTCTTTCATAAGAAACCAATGAGCGATGGCTTCCTAATAAAATACTTTTCTGGTTGAAAAGAACATATGAGGCGTGTGTCTTGAAAAATATGTTTCCAAGAAGGTTTCAAGAGACAAATAAGTACAAAACAGAGACATCTTAAAACTCTCTTTCTGTTAGCGCAGCAGGCTGCTCTAAAAGAAACAAGCCTTATCCTTTTTACTCCTGCCTTTATTCTACTTTCTTATGGGGATAGTGGCTGTCCCTAACAGTTAACATCTTCATTTCATTTTTTATCTGCGGACTGAAAAATTGAAAGAAAGAGGCACAGCGCTGTTGCAATAATATGTCCACAGTGGACGTAGCGGCCCCTGATTGAATTTCCAGAATGAGGAGATGGGGAAGGCTAAGTGTAATCTTCCACCCCTCCATCACATCTCCAGGGGTTGGAGTATTGTGGAAAGCTATAAGACGCTATCTGCACAGGCACTTTTTAGGCCTGAAGAGAGCCATCAAGCTATGAAAATCAATACAAGAAGCAGCCCGACGTTTTCTGATCACAGCCAGCTGTGAAATGATAAAGAAATTGGAGAGGTGCGAAGACAGCATCACAACTATTAAGATTAAAGACGCTGAATAGAATGTCACCCAGTGGAATGATGAAGATGAGGTTTCTGTGCCACATTTGCTCTTATTTTCTTAAATAAGCCATTTTACTTCTGAAGATGAATGATTTGGAGGACAGATGTGACCAGGGATCAGTTTTACGCAGTGCTGTGCTAACAACAAATTTAGTAAAAAGCCTGTCATCATTTTATTTTTGCATATCATATTTTCATGAAAACTTCAAAGCAGATTCTTAAATACATTTCCAAAAATAAATGTTCTGTCATCATTTACATGCCAGATGCTGTCCCAGGGACAGCTGGGGTTGATTTTTCGATATTTTTTTCTACACATAAATATTACATGATATAAATGGGGAGCTTTCAAGGGTACAAACATTTCACAAAAGTATCATAAAATTGTCCATATTACTCTCACATTAGTAAAGAGTCACAAAGCTGTTTGATAGCTTTGTATGAACAACAAAACCTACAGTATCACACAATTAATATAGTAGGCATGGCTTGTGATTTCTACTGTAAACTGATTGGATATAGAAAAGTGTGTGTTTTGTTCAGAAATGGAACTCACAACAGAATGCCAGTTGTACTTTCAACTATTGTCATTGGAGAAGGATTGCCACAAGCACGGTTGTCAGGTTTTCACAGCAAAACCCACCTAATTACCACTCATAACTACCCCAAAACTAGCCCAATCGCTTTCAAGGGTGAGGTTCTCCAATAAAGAAAAAACGCAATTAGGGGTAAAATCTCCATTTGTGGCTGGGCTCATAAGCTAAAATTCTCATTCACAGGGCTAAATAGCACATTATTGAGGTCGATCCAACCTGTGGACATGTAAAAACAGCCTGAAAGCTACCGTATTAACTCTTTCTACTCCAGCATTTTTAAAAAGTTGCCAGCCCCAGCATTTTTAATGCCTTCCAGTTGCTCTTAAAATATATGAACTTACAATATATCAAATGAAAGAACAGACCCTCTGCTTAAAAAAAAAAAACATTTCATCCTACCTTTATCAGTTCTCTTTTTATCACCTCTCAAGTATGGGTAGGTTTCTTTAAAAAAAAAATTTTAGCAAAATGCTGAGATAATAAAATTTTTGTGAAGTACTTTTGAAAGAGATCAGATTCAGAGCGATCCTCAAAACTTGCACGGACATACAGCTGTTTGCCCCAGGGCGATACTTCTGGATTTTATAAGTTGCGGTATTGCGGAAAGCCGGAAATACTCGTCATTGGCAGGGAAGCGTTTTCGCTTAATTGACGAGTTAACTTGTCAATGGCAAGTGATAAAGTAACCCGATGAAAGAGTTAATGTAACCCGATTCCATAGGAAAACAGCGGACTTGGCAACCCCTGGCCACAAGTGAGCGGAAGGACATTTTCAGATTTTGATTAAAGTTTATAAAAAAAAATGATAATGACCCACACGGATAAATTGTTTATAATAAACACTGCAATATTTAAAAAAAGGATTGTCAGTTTTAATTCTTTTCCCACCATTGACGATTTAACTCGTCAATTAAGAGAAAACGCTTCCCTGCCAATGACGAGAATTTCTGGCTTTCGGCAATACCGCTATTATCCACCAGGATTTCCAGCACTTCCGCAACTTATACAACCCGGAAGTAGCGCCTCACGTGAAAAAGAAAGAACTCTGTGTATGTTTTAAAGATCGCTATGCATCTGATCTCCATCAGAAGTCCTTCACAAAAATTGAATTATCTCAGCTTTTTGCTCAAAATTGGGTGTTTTTGAAGAAACCTACACATTTGAGAAGTGATAAAAAGAGAACTAATGAAGGTAGGATGAAACTCTTTTTTTAAAGCAGAGGGTCTGTTCTTTCATTTGTTAAATTGTTTGTTTATATATTTAAAGAAGAACATTTTCTTTAAGGCATTAAACTTTTGTGAAAATCATGAAAAATGCTGCCGTGGGCTGGCAACTTTTAAAAAAAAAAACGCCGGCGGGGAAAGAGTTAGTTTCAATTTAAAGTCACAATGAAATTAAAATTTTGGAAAATTGTGGTATTTTTTTTTACAAATGATACATCTGTAAGATTAATTTTTTTATTCATGTGCCCTCATATTCTTTAATCAATGCAAAAGTGCAAGTCCTCTCCTCCTCGAAACAATCTTATCTTACTTCAAGTAGGTTGGGTTGGGCCTGGGAAGACCCAAGGATCCAATCAGTTCTGGATGGATGAATTCAAGTCCAGCCCTACCTTTTTATTCATTTCAGAAGCCGTTTCACTTGGATATATGTCACAACTGGGAAAATAAGACAATCGCTACTTTCGTTTTATGGGGACTTTAAATGTAGATGCCTTTCAAGTGTGACCAGCACAAGGTAAAAGTCATATGAGTCTTATATGATTACATGGAGATGAATAAAAGTACATACAACAGAATTTAGATTTTTTTGGTTACTAGTCCTTTAAAGCTCCAGTTTTTCCTGATCCCATTTTTCAAACTTTAGTTAATGTGTAATGTTGCTATAATAGCATAAATAATACCTGAAAAATGATCAAGCTCAAAGTTCACTGCCAGGCGATATATTTTCTTCAACAGAATTTCCCTTTCAAAGCTTACAGCAACGGGCCGGTTTGGACTACGGCCCTCTATTTCCTGCATTAATGACGTCAGTAGAACAGTTTTTTGACTAAACTCCGCCCACAGGAATACATCGGTCGCCAGCTTTGGCTCAAATGGCTCTGATAAGCTAAGCTGCTGTCGAACCACAATACACTTAACAAACTACACAATCAGAACTCATTACGTATTTCTAAAGGAGGGACTTCATAGAACAAGAAAGACTTGAAAAGCGCTATAGAGATAATTAAAATGTAAAAAAAAAATTGTTTAAAAACATGTTATATTGCGCACTGTAAACACAATTAAAGCTTCAAAACACAGGAAGAACGGGACCTTTAAATTAATATCTTACGTGTTTTGCTTTAAGAGTGATGCTAACATGCTAATTCAGAAGATTATTCAGAAGCTTACCTGTCAGTTTAAAACCGATTATCTTGGCACTAGCTTTTAGGAAAAAGAGCTCTTCTACTACTTTAAGCAAGCAGACTAATATTTAAAGTGACTGCAGCTGCAACTAAACACTGGTTTATCTTGAATAACTTCATGACTGTGCGGCAGTGTGCTGACACACTTTCATACTTGAGTCTCCAAACTCTCCATCTCACCCCAGGCCTCCCATGTCCCAGTCCTCTCATGAAATGCAAATGCTTTCCCATAGCAGAGAGAACCCTTAAAAATTAAGGCTCAATGCTATATATCAACCTCTGGGGAATCTAAAGAAAATCGGATGACAAGAAATGTGACAAATGTCTCTGGAAATTTCCCTCCTTTGGCCCTATTCTGTTTGAATAAATCCTAATGGAGTTCACTGCCGGCTCGCTTTGTCGCGGGCTGTCCGATGACAGCGGAAGGCGAGAGTTGATTCAGGAGTCGCATTTTTGTAAAGACGCATTTGCGTGCACACACACGCCACCTGCAGAGACTATATATGTGTGTGCTCTGAATAAGGGGACATTCTTGATAGTCTAACTGAGCCTTTTCACCGTTGGGAAGTTTAATTGTATATGGTTCTCTCCAAAAAATGTTAAAGGCTAATGTTGTTTTCAGAGACCACTGCTAAACTTAGCGAGGGGAAAAATAAAACAGGAATATTCCAAATTAAAGTTTGGGAGTTTTTTAATAATTCAGCTTTGAAGCTAGAAAAGGTCAGCTTTTCTTTTTTCTTTGTGTGATATTGCACAAGGCACGGTCATTAGTTTCCTGTTGCCATGCTTACAACATTAAGACTGTAGGATTTAGGTTTTTCCTCTATTAACCTGCATGCTCTTATTGTTACTTTAAAGAAGAAAACAAAGCTTGCGCATTAGCGGTCAGTTATTATTCAGGCCTCTTAAGGTTCTTTTACATAACTTCCGTCAAGGCTTCAATGGAGGCGTCATGGACCGCTCTGACCTCCGCATGAAAAGCGCTGTAGATAGCAGCACAGAAGGGTGGATTTACGAGACTGCGGCTTACCAAGAAAGAGTACACGTGCGTAACACAAAAGGGGATCATTTAATGAATATATGGTTGGGTGAATTCAGGACAATGGCAGTACGTTATGACTCACTTTAACGCTTAATAAACCACCCAAGAGTGTCAGCAAGAAACCGTGTGGCTCACAGATCATTTTTTAACCATACATTGGTAAAGTGACCGCACATACTAACATACACTTGCTGACACTCTTGAGTGCTTTATTAAGTGTTAAAGTGAGTCATAATGTACTGCTTTTGTATTGAGATCACCATTGAATATTCATAAAATTATCTCATTTTGTGTTCCAAAGAGAAAGTTGTACCATTTGGCACTTTTCAATCATTGTTCTTTATATTTCAACTCTACTTGACCTGGGTGCTGTGTGGTGCAAAGGGTAACACTTCATGCTTCGGCCCATAGCGTTTAATGCGTTAGGTAACACTGGGCCTTTTTACACCTGGTCACTACATGGGATTTCTCTTATGGGATTTTTTAAAACTTTTCCATTTTCCACACTCGACCACATAAATGTGACTACACGGATATTAGTCCTATCTTCTATTTCCACACAAAATGCTAATATTATTCATTATGTAAGGACTGACCATTTGAATAATTTGAAAATAATGAATACCCAAGGTGATGATGCGTCACGATGCAAAGCCAATTATTTTCAGTTATACCACAGGCCTGTTGAACGCTTTATTCTGATTGGTTGAGAAATGTTATTTTTCTGTAATGGTACATTCACATGGGGCCTATTCACTTTTAATGGCCGAACTAAAATTGTGGATCTGTCGGCGTGGCGTCAGTGCCGTTGCTCGCGGCAGAAGTTGAACACTTCTCAACTTATTAAGCGGCAACGCATGTGTCAGCCAATCAGATTGCCTTATGCAAATAACTTAGGCAGAGTCAGCCAATTACGTTTATGAAAGACCGGAGCATGTGCTGCAGTCACTATGATTGGCTGTTGGCTACGCTTCAGACAAGCCTTCCGTCAACCGTTGACGCTTTCGGCTCGTGTGAATGTACCGTCAAACACACACCTTACATGTCAAATGTCCAGAGCAATGTTTGTGGTAACCATGGCGTAAGCGTAATAATTGACTCCAGTCCTTTGAATTATTTAAAGGGACACTCCACTTTTTTGGAATAATTTTCCAGCTCCCCTAGAGTTAAACATTTGAATCTTATCATTTTGGAATACATTTAGCTGATCTCTGGGTCTGGCGGTAGGACTTTTAGCATAGCTTAGCACAATCCATTGAATCTGATTAGACCATTAGCATCGTTCTCAAAAATAACCAAAGAGTTTTGATATTTTTCCTATTAAAAACTTGTCTCTTCTGTAGTTAGATCGTATACTAAGACCGGCGTAAAATTAAAAGTTGCGTTTTTCTAGACGGATATGGCTAGTAACTATACTTTTATTCTGGCGTAATAATCAAGGACTTTGCTGCCGTAACATGGCTGCAGGAGGCGCAATGATATTACGTAGTGTCCGAAAATAGTCCCCTGCTATTGAAAGATACTAAGGGGACTATTTTCAGCTGCTGCATTATATCATTGCCACACACCTAACTTGTCAAATGTCTTAAAATAGGCACCAGAGCACTGTCTGTGGGAACCGTGGAATAATTGACTCCAGTCCTTTGAATTATTCAAAAATAATGCACACCCACGGTGTAACTCTGCTTCACATCGTGCCGCATTACCACCTTGGGTGTACATTATTTTCTTATAATTCAACGGCCCGTCGTCAATTATTCCTTACATAATGTACACCAGCAGTGTATTTCCCACATTGGGTGTGCATTCTTTTCAAATAATTCAACAGCCCTTTTTCAATTATTCCTGACATATTTAATTCTTTTTTAATAATTTAAAGGACCAGTGTCAATTATTTCTCTTAAACCATGGTTACCACAGACATTGCTAAGATATTGCTCTGGTGGTTATTTTAAGACTTTTGACTGGTTAGGTGTGCGTTAGTAGGGCATTTGAAGTGGCCAGGTGTAAAAAGCCCAGTGATTCACATCATATAAATAACTAAACATAGGAAATCAAAAATGTTTTTCAAAACAAAAGTAAAATGTTTCAGGATTATATTTAAACAGCTCAGCTGCTGAATGCCACCTCTGACCAAAATAAGATAATGATATTAGCAATTGAGATCATAATGGAGGTTTACAGAATATATAAGGATATCGACTGAATTTTTGAGCCTTTTACCTTTATTCAAAGGAGAGTTAAGAGTGACTAAGGACTTTTTTAGTAGTGGGGATTTTTGCATGCATTTAGAGGGTTTTGCAGCGAAAAACAGTCAAATTTGTTAAATACCAATAAACTGAAGTACTGACTAATTATATTTTTCATTGGCATTAAAAGAAAATTACTTTAAAAAATTATTTACAAGAAAACATGTCAGACGCACTTAAAGGACAAGTTCGATATTTTACATTTAAAGCCCTGTTTTCAGATTGTTTATGATGAAATTTTCGGTTTCTGTTGTATCACCTCCCACCTCTAGAATGGCTGGATAGGTGCACTGGAACTATTCTTCCTAAAATGCATTAAACTTTCATTTACAAAGACGTGAAACTCACCGAGTGTTCAGGGGTGTTCACTGATATGCTCACACAAAAATGGCCGCAAAAGATGCCCTCCAACAGGTGTTTTAGCATTCGTTGTAAACTTGTGGACCTATTTTTCCAAACGCCTCACACCCGTATATTCTTCCGTTGAGAGCTTAAATAATAAACACTACAGCCCAGTTGGTGGCGATAATTCACCTTTGCCAATTACAAGAATACAAACAACGCTATCTGCGGCAGAGTAATACCGTACCTCACAGCACATCTAATACAAGTCAATGGAGTTGGACAAAAACTATGATAAAACCTGTTGGAAAGCATCTTTTGCAGCGATTTCTGTGTGAGCACATCAGTAAACACCCCTAACCACTCGGTGAGTTTCAGGTCTTTGTAAATGAAAGTTTAATGCATTTTATAAAGGATTGTTCCTGTGCACCATACACCCATTGTAGAGGTGGGAGGTGAAACAACAAACACCCAAAAATTCTCGGGCCAGCATCATATATCCAAATTTCAGTCAAAACCGTTCTATTTCATCATAAACAATCTGAAAACAGGGCTTTAAGTGTAAAATACCAAACTTGTCCTTTAAAGGGTTTTGCATCTGAACTCTCCATATATTTACAGTCTGTATACATTTTAATGGCTACGGCTGTATTAATAGCATTTCTGCATCCCTTCAAGCTTTAAACGTCTGGCACTGCAGACACACTCTTGCTGATACAAACAACACTTGGAAAAGGTCAACCGTACCTGAAGACAGCTGTAAACACTGTAATAGAGCAGACACGTTCCTCCACATCTCTATCGCTTCCATTTTTTTTCTCTCCGCCCCTTCCCTTCTCACGTCTCTTAATGATGCGTGTTGCTTTCAGCGCAGGCTTCTGTGAGGGCGCCAGCGTGGGATTGTGGGATGGGATTAGAAGCTTTCTCCTTTGCTGTGTTTGTCGCATCCCTCCCTCTTCTTCTCAGCTGTTTTTCTCCTGCTCTCTCCTTTCTCTCTGTATCTATCCATGTATCACTGAGAAGATTCATGGCCTAACCGGGCTCAGTAAACGAGTCTGACAGTTGTGCCCACAAGCCATAATTTTGAAAATGACAAGTTTGAGGCGCCATGAAATTATCAATGTCAGCCAGCAGGCAGCCACCACTCGGGGTCAAAGATAGCGATTTGATCTTCTTCTTCTACATCCTTTATTCATCCTCTATCTCTCCTGAACTACTTTATCTTTGATTTCTCAGACTCAGCACTATCATTTCCCCTCCTTTTCTCTCTCTCGCTCTCTCTTTCTCTCCCTTTCTTTTTCTCTCTCACTCTCTCAGTAAATATTTTGAGATGAATGCTGATTTTGGCACTGAAGTAGGTGTTTCTGAATCATTTTGCTGCCAGGCCTTCAGCTGAGCGTTACGTGTGTAAGGACACACCACCTTCAGACGTGCTGTGGTGGTTTAATGCCACGTTTTGGCAGGATGTCTATGAAGAGGTTTTGTTGTCTGTGTTACACTGTGGGGTGAAATTTATTCAACAGTTTCAGTGCAAAAACATGGGTATTTTGTCAGTCCTACTTAACCAGGTACTATATATGGTGGTTCAGCACTGCTATAGTCATAACAAGTCATTAGCATGCGTTTACAAGCAAATGCGTCCTCCTTTATATGCACATGGTTTATTATACCTCAAAAGTCTGTGCTGTTTGCCTGGAAAAATCAACACTGTTCGAGGAAAGTATGTGATGATAGAGTTTAAGTCTAAATTAGATTACCGTGCACATTATCTGTTAACTGTAGTTGTAATTCAGATAATGGAGGAAAGGGGTATTGCACGCAGAACTGGTCTGCAGGATGTTTAGTTTTTCTGATTTGCATAATTTCTTTAGTGAATCAGCTGATAAAACATCCCTGACAGCATATGCATATAAACAACATTTAGCTTTCAGCTGGGACAATTTAGTCAGTTTAGTCATTTTTCCTTTGTGTATATGCACACTTGTATCTGTATGCAGCGAAGCTTTTAAAAATGAATTTGCTGTTTGTGTGTCATTTTTCAATCTTGTCATCCACCAAATTATGTTACTGCTTTTGTGTATAGTTTGTGTATGTGTGTAGTTCCTTGTAGGGCATTTGAGATTTTGATCATGTATTTAAGATGTTGATCATTGATTTCTGCATCTGCTTGTGTTTGCAGGTTTGGAGTTTGCGTACTCTGAGGCCCCGCGCTCTATGCAAAGCGCTATAATGGGCTTGTTCTTCTTCTTCTCTGGCATCGGCTCATTCGTGGGCTCTGGACTTCTTGCTTTGGTCTCTCTTAAAGTTATTGGCTGGATGTCCTCACACACAGACTTTGGTAAGACCTGCTTATTATATAAATTAGGGATGCGCTGTAATTTGCATGTAATTGTCATTGCGCATCTCGTCAGTGAAGCCGGTTCCATGATTAGAAGTAAATCGCCATCTCCGGATCGCCATTTACTACATAAAGCTGTAGTTCACTGACAGTTGTGGCAATTGTGCATTAATTATAGCAGACTTATTGCCTGCGATGTTTCCCAGCTGGTCAGTGAACTACGGCTTTGCATAGTAAATGCTGCTCCATCTGAATAGCAGGTGATGGCGATTTACTAATCAAGGAACTGGCTTTACTGACGAGATGCGCATTATATCGCATGCAAATTATCGTGCATCCCTACTATAAATATATGATTAGACTTCACTTAAGAGAAATATGTGGAGGTCCTAACCCTGAAAAACAGTTTATAAATAGGATATGTTTAAATGTGTACCGTATGGTAGGGGTGTAATGGTACACAAAATTCACAGTTCGGTACATACTAAGGTTTGTATGCACGTTTGGTTCAGTTTTGGTGCAATTAAGGGTTATAAATGCAAAACATAAAATGACTTGTCATAATTAACATTGGTAAACACTTTACATATATTACATATGGTAAAAACAGTTTACATATTTTAAACAGATTTTTAAATAAAACACCTGCTTGGTTTAACCCGTTAATTGGCGCTGTCCCGTGAGCGGGACACCTACGTTTATTTCAATATTTTCTATGTAAATGTTAATCTATCACGACAAACAATATATTGTTGGAAATGTCTAAGAATGTAGTTTTCATATTTCAAAACCTTTTAGCAGTAATAATAATGCAGTAACTGTAATTTATTCATTTGTGACACAAGTAGGCAGCAAACCTCAAAGCAAACCAGCACAAACCTCAGTTTTTTTTTACAATGTTATGTATTAAAAATATACTATATTGCATTTTTATTTATTACAAATAAATTTAAACTGCTTTTAAAAAAAATGAATATTTTCACCTCCAGACACTTCCCTAAAAAACGTTGAAGTGTCTTCTTTAAAACAAAGAATTACCAAAATTAAAACCAAAATTAGGCTTCTAGACAAAAAAAAAATGCCAGAGTTATATTAATTTAAAGGTGTATATCACCTTTTCACCAACCCCTCACTCAAAAAGGGCTGTGCCAGTTAAAATTTTTGCCACCAAAATTTGAGAGTGTGCCACAGAATTTTACATCCAGTCGCAGTGCGACTAGTAAATTTGACCTTTTTTTGTGATGTGACACTGAATTTAAAACAGCACATTGTATATTCTGCATCTATCATTAAAGTATTTATTAGTAATACAGTGGAAATTAGTAGAAATGTGAATATTTGGTTAGCATGTTGATTTACGGTGTGTGCCCCTAAATATTCTGGTTGTGCCCCTAAAATTTTCAGTTGGGGCCACTTTGCTCCTGGTGAAAAAAGTTAGTCTGAAGCCTTGACACTGCATCTTAAAACTTGACGCTTATTTGCAGAAAGCTGCAAAAAAATGTGCGACACGCATAACAATCGAACATATCCATCTAGTGCATGTTGACACAGAAAATCAATGCAAAAGTGGCGCAGTGGAATGAAAAATGCATTCGGATTTAGTGACTTTGCTAAACGAACTTGTGGTCCGCCACTTAATGTGTTCCCGTGGGAACTCGGATGTGAAGTATTTTCAGCACGTAAAAAAACGTGAAGCCTACTGTTAAAGGGGACATATCATGAAAAGCCATGTTTTTTTTTCATGTTTAAGTGCTATCATTGGTCCCCAGTGCTTTTATCAACCTAAAAAACGTGATAAAGATCAACCCAGTAACTTAGTTTTGCTAAACCATTCTCTGCAAGCATGTGAAAAAATAGGTCATTGAAATTTGGCTCCCTTGTGATGTCAGAAGGGGATAATACCGCCTCTTAATCTGCACTATCCAACCACGGCACTGCCATTTAGTACAGAGATAAGTTCATTTGCATTTAAAAAAACACACCCAAAAACGGCACATTTTTGCTCACACCTACAAATGGGCAATTTTAACATATTATTATAAATTATCTATATGGTATTTTGAGCTAAAGCTTCACATGTACTCTGAGGACACCAAAGATTTATTTGACATCTTAAAAAATTCTTGTGAAATGTCCCCTTTAAAAATACCATTCGGTACACCTGTGCAACAAACTGGAAGTCCTGTACCGAAACTGATCGGTATGAATACGTGTATCGTTACACCCCTACCATACTGTAGACCAGTCAGTCTCTAATTCCTTGCATCGTTTTGTAGCCATTTTGAATAAAATCATTCATCAAACTTCTAACATATTAATTTCTGTAACATCAATTCTTTTGGGTTCTAGTCTTATTTCTTTGTTTAATTACACAAAATTTATTAAATATTCTGTATTTAATTAAATATCATTCAACTTTGGCCATGCTGGTTCCATCTGCATCCACCAGTTTAAGAACCACTGCTGTACACAATACTGTAAAAATACTGTTACAGTTAAGTTTTAGGGTTTGGAGTAAGATTAGTCTATAGTAATTTATAGTAATAAAAGCATCAAAAAATTATCTATTGTATTTTCCCATTTAGGTTGACAAGTAAACATGTATTTTCATTGTCCTTGCTCATGTGACCAAATGCCGATTTAAGCTGTAATGCAGGAGGTTAGTAGATTGTTTGGACTGACAGCTTTCACTCAATTTTCTTTGTCAATATTGTATTCATTATGGTCATTAAGTGCTAACACACCATATTGCCCAGACACGAAGCAATTTGTTAGAAACCAAGATGGCAGTTTGGATCTTTAGGAGCCAAGTTGTTCAATGCCAGCACAAGCTGAATGAAGTTCAAATAACCCAATTGACCAATTTAATGTTCTATGTGGATGAAAGATGGTCAGCATTCAGATTTATTGTAATTATGGCGAGTTAAAGAGTGTTCACCACTTTAAAGCTCTTGTGCGGAGCACGTGTTTGCTTAGGCCATGGGTTTGATAGATGATGTGTGGGTGTTACATGTGCACGTGCACGCACACAAGCTCAAGTGCAGTCATCTATAACTAAACCCAAGAGGTGAGTGCCCATTGTTTGCACGTGTATGCCCGAGTGTATTTGTTTATTTGAGTTTCGTTAGTTCACCGAATGATTGATGATCAGTATTATGTCTGTTGCTGTAAGCAAGAGAAGATACAAACTTTGTAAACATCACAGTGCTGTGGATTGTTGCAGTGAGTCTTCCATGTTTTGCATTTTTTACCTTTGTCCAGAAGCTTTTATCTACTTAGAAGCCTATTTATTGTGCTTATAGACGGTTTCAGCAGCAACAACATAAACAAATGGTTTTTGTGGACTAAACGCAACATTCGGTAGACTTCCACTTAGAATCAATAACACCAGAGTCCTTACAGTAGTTTATTTCTGTTTATAAGGGAAATAAATGACAAGTAAATTATCTTCATTCACATATCATATCTAATCCGTAACAACTTTTACACTAAGGTAAGGTTACTGTGTAAAATTAATGTATACAATGTTAACTATACAATGTCCTTGAATTCTTGCCTGGCTGCCAAACCTCTCCGCACAGCTGTGATCTATGCTCATCGTTTCCCCTCATCTTTATTTTCCACAAGGTATTTGTTTCAGAGATCATTTATGCCACTATAGGGCTGGGATAAACGATTATTTTTTAAACAATTAATCTTGCAATTATTTTTTCGGTGCATTGATTAATCTAACGATTAATTTGATCATTCTGAGCATTTAAACCATAAACAAAGCACTGTCACTTTAACTGAGCGTGAGCAGTGCAGCAAAAATAGCGCCGCGAGCTCGGGCTGCTCATGCGGTGGGGTGCATGCTTGTTAACGTGGGTGCTGAAAAAACATGCGCCGCTTACGCACTGCTCACACTTGCTGTGGGAAACCGGCGTGGACTGGAGCCACTCGCGTTGCTACTACTCTACCGCGCCGCCATTTTGGGTCTGACGAATCGACGTGCATATTTTGCGTCTACGTATTTTTTTGTGTTGACGTCGCCAATGACGTTGACGCGTTGTCCCAGCCCTATGCCACTATCCAGACAGATAAATAAATAAATACAGACCGGAAATTCACTTCGGTTCAGGCGCGTAACTGTGACAACGTAATGAAACGGTCTATAAATCTAGTGCACTATACAGTTATTGTACTGAGGCATACATATTAAATCATTCCTTTCAGAAAAAGCGTGAGTTTTTTTTTTATTGTTGTGAGCAGAAATCCTTGATCTTGAGCCACATTTTCTTAAAAAATGCGGGATATTTATTCAATCTTATGCAATGAAATTGCGTGAACTTGCCAAAATTGCGGGAACCTACAAAAACTGCGTTAACTAGCAAAAACTTTTTGCAGCTTTTCATTGATGTTTATTGTATATATATGTGAAGTAAATGCAACACTTTTCAATTTTCAGCTAAGATATATATTAGGGCTGTGCGAAAATATCGATACAGCTAACTATCGTGGGTTTTTTTCGCGATAGTGTTTCGGTATTTCAATCCCATCAAATCCTTCTGTGTGCGTCAAACAACCTCCTCCGCCGCTGCTGTAGTTGTCGCTGTCCAGTTGTCGTTCATATACAGCCGTTCGGCCAATGTCTCTGAATTTAGCGGGAGTGAGAAAATGGCAGAAAATTTAAAAACACCTGCAGCTTTTCAACGTTTTTTTTTTTTAATTCAGCTCTATTTTTTCCATTTTTGATAAAAACAAGAGAAAAAGTATTGCAATGTATCGCAAAATTTTCCATGATCCATGTATCGTGATATGTATCGTATATTGAGGCTCTTGCCAATACCCAGCCGTAATATATAAATATGTCTTTTTGCTACGGAAATGCAAGGATTATGAAATCATGCAAGATTATGCATATTTTGCGAGATGAAATCTGCAATTTATGCGACGAAAGTGTTGCGTATTTAAAAAATGCAGCCCACGCATACTGTAAATATGCGGACTTTGGCTGATTATGCATTGAATCATGCGATCACATAATCACGTTTTATGGAGAGACTGTTTAAGTTTTCTCTATGTCGTTTTGCCATTTAAGATACTATTTTATTTTAGATATTTTATTATTAAATGTTTAACGTTTTGTAATGTAATCACTGCAGACACTGTTTACTTTGTTTACATCTGTGCAGGCTGTTTTCTAGGCAAATGCTTGTTTTCAAAATCTTTTATTAAAAGGTAATACCTATCCACTTCTAAAATGGCTCTTGTGCTGACAGCATCACGCCCCAACAGACGGAGTAAAATATAAACCAATAATAACACTGCATGTTTCGTCCCCTCATACTTTTAAATTTGATTCACTCAAAATGTCCTGATTTTATAGAGAAATACAAATGACACAATTTTAGTTTTAAGTTTTATAGCACATTGGCTTTTTATTTCATGCAAACTTTTGATTAAAGTGCCAAGAAAAGTTTTGCGTACCCGAGTGCCAGATCTCATTTTAAAAATGTGCATACTAATGAACGGCCGTGTCAGGCTAACAGCACAAAGGGTTTGTAAATCTGTCTCTGTGGAGATGGTAAGTAACACAAAGGAGACAATAGATGGATGCGATTCCCATCGCAATGGCAGTTCAATGGTCCAGATGTACACCCACCCATTCTGTGTATCTGAAGTAAATGAACAGTTTACCCACAAACTACCTCAGTTCCCATTAATACAGCGGGCCCAGACAGGTGCGAGACAGTTCTGCTAATGGCGGGAGCGAGAGAGCGCGTACGCGTGTAAATCTGTCCCTCCATGCATGATTTGTTTGGCAAGCGTCTTTGGGTTATTAGAGTGGGCCTTAATTTGAATTATATGACACGTTTCTGTTCTCATTTGTTTAAAGGTGCCACTTTTATAGGTAAGGTTAGTTGAAAGGACAAAAAGTGAATTTACTCTCGAGTAAGATCCAAGCCGAACTCGAACTCACGTTGCTTATATAGTCACCAAGGCTCCTATTCACAGCCACGGCTCTTATTTTTCTATCAATTTCGTCTCTTACAAATGAAGAAAATAAACATACTATACATGCTATAACAAACATTGAATTGAACTTAAATGCATAAATGGACACACCTGGGCCTCTATGTTAAACAACAGGAACAATTGGATTAGCTTTTCTGTATGTGTTTTTTGGCCACCAGCATAATGTTATTCTTTATCTCTGCTGGTTGCTCCATTACTGTTCTCTCTCCTTGTTTCCTATGGCGCTCGACTCTGCAGGAAATGAAGAGAGAGAGCGAATTATGCAGTATTGAACAGAAAACTTTTAAAGTGTGCGTACACCATCCAAGCCTGTGGCATGCCCTCGGATGCACATACAGACTCCAGCTTATGCGGGATCGAGCGCCCAGGTATTAATCGCAAGCCACAGGCCCTGATTACAAATCATCCAGCTCCATAACAAACTCTCTCGCACCTATTTTCGCAAATTTGTTCATCCTCCCGGAAAACAGTTTAGCAAATCAAACTTGTGCACGGGGGTGAGTTAGACATGCTCTCTAACTCTTTAAATCCTCCAACGCTTGGTGGAGGTCTTTAAAGCTGAAGGCCATCGGCCCGCAGGTCTAACGGCTACAGCCGGTGAATCGTCACTGGATCAGGTCCTGATCACTTATCAGCGCAAAGACACCAGAGAGCTCCCGCCGACCCACAGGCTAGCAGGTGTAAAGCTGCGCTAATCCTGTGCTGCATTTGTCATGCTTAAAGGCAGAAGACAGATAGAAGTAAACTCAAAGAGACTTATTACCTTCCGCTTGCTTGCACTGCAAGACTGAAGCACACGTTCGAAGACTTGGTTTTTGTGTTTGTGTGCACACTACTCTGCTAGTTGGTAGCTAGTTGTGTCAATTACAACATTATTGTCTTCTCCAATCTCAGAAATTGTTCTCACACAAAACTTTGCAATGTATTGTATTTTCCGGACAATAAGTCGCGTTTTTTCATATTTTGGCTGGTGCTGCGTCTTATTCTCAGGAGCGCCTTGTAAGTCTGTATGAATGAATTTTGACATTTATGAGACCATTACCATCTGCAGCCATGAGAGGCCGCTATATGCTGCTCCAGTATTTATGTAATTCAGTGGATTCAGTGATGTTGAATGACGAGTCCGCAAACTTGATGCTTGTGGCTTGTTTGGTTAATTTATCCTCTTTAGCCTTCCAGGTATGTTCTGTATGCTATTGTTTATCAAGTAAATAACTAATAATGTTACAATTACGTACAAACACCTATTCAGACGGCTGTTCTGTGTGCTATTGTTTAGTTGAAATGTGGGTTCTTCAGCACGGATTTTGTGAAATAATTTTATAAATAAATGCCACGTATAGTCCACTGTGAGTTATATGTTATTTCGTCTGACGAATTTTTGATTGGTGCGACTCCAGTGCCACTTATAGTTCGGAAAATACGGTAGTGCTGCGTACACACCAAACACGAAACATTGCGTTCCTCACTTTAGATTACTCGTGGGATGTAACTTTGTGTCAGTTTTCATGCGAGTTGAATATTTTCAACTTCTGCGAAGACGTGTTTGAGCGAATAGTGCGTGAATACCACCCGATTCACGGCATTCGTATCGCCCTGTGCGAAATTTGCATCTATTCGCATCTCTGAATGGACTTTATATGTAATTTAAATCGTTACATTTGCATTTGATGTGTAGGGTAGAGCGGGGCACAACCTAATGCTTTTTGACTTTGGCTCTATCATTCAAAAAATATTTAAAGTGGAAGGCCAATCTAGACATTTAGGCCTGTTATCACGGGTAATTTATGTCCATTTTGCATTTTACAAAAAAAAATTTTGCACGATTTCGATTATTAGATTGATAGTGACCGGAATTTTCGTAACGGTCTTTGATGGACTCAATTAACCAGAATGCACTGCGCGGAACTGAGTCATTAGCTCCACCCACTAACCACTGATCGATGCAGTCTTCAGGTTTGTTTGACTACATGCGGCGCCGCAAGAACCGTCAGCCGGATGACGTCAAGGTTCCGCGAGAGCGATTTAAAAGCAAACTCCTCCGTATGATTTCACGAATCGCTCTCGCGGTACTTTGACTTCATCCGGCTGACGCTTCTTGCGACAGCCACATAAAGTTGAACAAGCCTAATAACTTCTTTTACCGCTCAACCTGCTCTCAAATCAATTTAAGTCAATTTGACAACAAACTCAGGCCACCGGGAGTTTTTATTGTTATATCGACGCGACCCTCAGTTGACACACCACTAACAGATTACTCAAAAATTTAAATATGCAGCCAGCACTTTCGTCAGGAAGATTTCGAGTACTGTTTTCAGCCCAGTTTTTCCGCAGACTCAGGTAATGTAAAATGGTAAAAATATCTAAAACATAATTTGGCTTAGTTGTTGCTTGTTTTGTGTAACTACTGTACGGTAAACATACTACGTAGAAAGTTATATTGTTATTATGAACACGAGCAAAGCAAGCTAACGTTAGCTCATCCTCTGCAGCTGTCATTCAAAGAACGTTATCATCTACTGTCAATCATCTCGCCTCAAGACCCGCCCCCATATAGAACGTTCAAAATTATGTATTCGTGCATTTTTCTTCCGGTGATTAACGACACGTCAAATCACCGTTACTGTAGCAGTTAACAGCTTCAATTTTTGATATGGAGTTAGTACATTTGATGGCAGCACAATCAACTAGATATGTGATGTGATGAAATATAGTGTTGGAGCATAATGTTGTTTTAGGGTGGACTTCCGCTTTAAGTTAGATCAATCATTTTTTACACAATCAACATACACCTCTCTGCTACAAATGAACACTTGAAGTTTATTTGTGGGACCTACCATTATCGTACAATTACACCGAAAGCGACAGGAGTTGCAAACGTTACAACTTAACCCAAAGGTTTTTGGTTATTGTAAGGTTATTGTAACAAAAAATAGAGGGTTTGTTATAACACCTGCTAGAAAATGTAGTTAAACAAAAATAATTCAATACAATTCTGTCTATATACTAAAGGTGGATATTGTTTATATATCTGCCTATAATAGATAGATATTCACACATTCATCCATCCACGATCCTTCATCTAACCATCCTCAATGCATATAAATAGATTTTTTTGAAAGGGCTGCACAATTAAGACAAAAACATCATAATTGTGCGTTATTTGGCCTGATATTGTATTAACAGTTATCATTTTGATTAATGGTATTTACATTGTTTTCATTTCATTGTATACTGGAGGCTTAGTTGTAACGCTGTGTTACAACTAACCCCGCTGTGTAAAAAAGGTTTGAATCCCAGCTATAATTAAGACAGTGATTAAAATAATATAAGGTTAGATTTGTTGACTTAAACACCCAACTCAGAAATGGAAAAAAGCATAAGATGAAGAAATTTACTTTTATGCCTCCAAAACACTCTTCTTTCAATATCTTAACCAAAACTTTTCACTAATTCACAGGAGATCATCTAAGAGAAAATGACCAAAAGCACTGATTGCTTGGCCCTGTAGAAATATGTAAAGTAGCTGCGTTACAATTAAAACGTGTTAGTTTGTGCCCCGCTCACCCTTACGTTCCAAAAGACTTAAATGTTGGCATATTAACAAGCACCGTTTTTGTGCATGGAACAGCATAGATGGATGGGGAGATTTTATTTTGCGCATTGGTTCTCAGTCAGTGTTATTGGCTGTTGCGCATTGCACTTGAATTTTTTCATAGCTGCTGTGACAAGTTGTTGTTTATCCGACTTCAATTTTTGTAGTGTTGATTTTGCTTTAGGAACTCAAGGCAACAGAAGTGCTATCTGTTTGATTTCCAATCTGGTTTAAGTAGAAAAGCTGATGTTATGCGAGTGTTGTAAATGTAACCTTTATAACAACCTTTCTTTAGCTCTGCTTCCCCAAACTTTTATTACTTTTGGCCAACTTGTGAAGGGGACTTTGATAAGTACTTGATAAGAAATGTTTTCTCCTGTCTGTTATATTATCTGCAGTACTGGAGGTGTCACCAGGCTCGGTTTTGGCTCACAGTGTTGGTAAAATTAATTCTTTCAAATCTTTTCTCTGCCCTCTCAGGGAGCCTTCGTTTTTATTTCTTTTCCTAAAGGTGAAAAGTCTTTCTGGTTTCAGGTCAGCTTAAAACCATGTGAAGCGCCACAGGGTCTGCAGACATGACCCTGGCTTCCTGGTCTAGAATCGGTATCTGGCACTTACAGAAATGTCAGTGTTTTAATCAAGGGCAAGAGTCTTGGAGAAGTGTGTTCACTGAATATGACAAAAGCAAAGAAAGATGTCTTTCAAAGGTGTGCCAACAAAAGAACATGGGTAGAAAATGATAGAGGACGGAGACAAAAGAATGGAAATGTTCTATTATAAAAGTCTTTTATGCTGAACCTTTGATTTCTTGAACAAGTCTTTATTGTTAAATATTTTATTCATTTTAGTTATATTTCCCTGCAGTGGATTATGTCAGACAAGTATCATCAAATAAAAGAGAATTCAGTCTGGGTTTTATTTCATGTTTTGAGTGGAGCTTGTGGTCCTCTTGCAGTGATTTTCGACTTTGTTGTCTCTCTGATTGATCTTAGTGTTTTCACATATGTAAAGAGTACTTTAGTTTCTCCCAGTATGAAGAAGTGACTTTAAATGGGGAAAATATATTTACAGTATGAATGTGCTGCATATGTGATGTTTGTTATGGCTAGAGTCCTTGCCATCGAATTCTGTTTCCCCATTTATTTATTTTTTTATAAAGGTTATAATAATTTACGAGAGTGATGCTGGTGAAGCTCCATCCACCTATTGACAGAATCAACTTTTAAGCCCTTACATCAACATCCTTCACAATGAGTGTGCATCATTTTACCCATACACTACCAGTCAAAAACCAACAGAAAATATTAGTTTGAATGTACGCAATCGTATGTATTTAAACTTAAGCATATTATTAACTCATTGAGTAAAAAGTTGACGCCCAGCATTTTTTGTGATTTTCGTTCTTCTAAAAATATATAAACATACAAATATAGAAAATGAAAGAACAAAAATTTGCTTTCAAATGAACAATAAACAAACAAACAAAACGGGGGGGGGTATCTATTTTTTTTCTCTGCTTATAAACTCTTAAATATGGGTATTTTTCTTCAAAAAAAAGTTTTTTAGCAAAAAGCTGAAATAATAGCATTTTTGTAAAAGAATTTTGTTAAAGATCCGATTTAGAACAATTATCAAAACACACACAGAGTTTAAAATTATTAAATAATTATATTGCTTAATTTTTTTAGTAATTGGTTAAGTTTCCATCTAGTGGATAATCACAGTATTACAGATTGCCATATAGACGGTTTCAACAGTAACAACATAAACACACGGCTTTCGTGGTCATCATGTAACTTTCTGTAAACTCTGCGAAGAATAAATAAAAACAAAGTCCTTTTAAAGTAGTTTATTTATATAACAAGCAAAATAAACAAAACATTGATTACACAGGAACGCAAAACATTAGTTATTTTCGACAAGGTATTTGTTTAAGAGTTCAGTTTTAGCAACTACACTCTTAGAAAGGATGTGTTAATTTTTTACACATCATTGTGTGGTAAGCTTTTAACACATTATGTGTAATTTTAACACATTATGTGTCATTTTCTGTTGATTTTGTGTTAAAATATAACACCTGTTGTGTTAAAAGTAACACAAAATGTGTTGTTTCAATAATAACACAGCGATGGGGGAATTCTGGGATGCATTTTGTCCTAGAATCAACACTGATGTGTTGTTTTTAACACATTCGTTCTAAGAGTGTAGTCAGACTCTTAAAGCAACACTAAAGAACTCTGGCTCTTTGCTCCCCCTACAGGTTAGAAGCGTAATTGTTCATTACCACTGTCGTTAAAACTGCAGCATAGCTGGCTCTGATTGGATTGTAGGTCTGCCGTAAAGCAAGTTTTTGTAGTTTTCACTCGAACTACAGGACCGCTACCCGACGGTTGGAAACTTCTTTAGTGCGAACAAACAGAAACCGGACGCTTATCGCGTCACCGCAGGTGCGCCCGATGAAACGGTCTATAAATTCATCATGTTTTTTTTTCATGCAAATTTTTTCCCTTAATTGACAAGATAACTCGTCAATGGCAGGGAAAGAGTTAAGCTTGTGATAAAAAACTTGGGTGTGTATAAACTCTTCAATTTGGATATTTGTTACCCTGCACACTCAGAATAAAAAGTACATGAAGGTACAAAAGTCACTGGGGTAGTACCTTTTCAAAAAGTACACTTTTGTACCTAAAAGGTACATATTGGTACCTCCAAGGTACATATGTAACAAATAATTGACAACTGACGTCAAATTATTTGAACATAATGTACACCCAAGTTGGTAAATGCGGCACAACACGACCTAAATGGTACATAATAGGATCTTTTAAAAAGGAAACATCAGTGATAAAAAGGTATGTGTGCATATGAAAACTCTGCGATTCACTATTTTTCTACATAAAATCGTCCTAAACAATGTAAAGAACATTTTGTGAAAATATAACCTTGATGTCTTTAATACCAAGTAAGTTCATGTCAAAGTTTGAAATCAATGTGAACTTTGATGCTCCTAATCTCAAAATTAGACTTTAGCCAGAATTTTACACACTTGTCAGAAAAATTGTCAAAAATGATTCCTAGTGGTCAGTGGGGCAGTATTGTTTCAAAAAGTACACATTTTCACCTAAATAGTTCATATTAATAACTTATAGGTACATTTTGATACCAAATGTAAACATATCTATACCTAAATGGTACATATTAGGACTGCTTGGGTGATAGCGTGGGTCCATTTTTCACCATTTTTCTCTGATCATATTTGTCAAAAACCCTTTCTTAGTTCTTCTATTTTAGTAATAAAACATCACATTTATTCATATTTTTCAGAACATACTCCTGTGAATACACGATAACATGAACACAGTATTATGAAGTGAAGGGGGTTTGTTTGTTTACCTAAAGCATGTAGCATTAATTCAAAGTTTTGACACTGTTGCTCAGAGAGATCGTCCCTGGACAAGCAAGCCGTAAAATATGAACATCTCTGCTTTTGCAGACCCTGACAAATGGCATTGAACTCTGTGTGCTGACTCGTGTAATCTCCTGTAGAAAAGCTGTCAAGGCACCGGGACAAGTGCTGCTGAAATATTGTTGTTGGGTTTAACACGCGCAGATAGAGCTGCAAGCGGAAATAGGTGATGTGTTGTGAGCAACATGATTATTTGTTAGGTCGTGTTACTGAGTGTCGAAAGTGAAGATGCTCTGACCTCTCTCTCTTTCTCTCTTTTTCTCTGTGATCTGTTCAAACGCACCTGGGGACCAAAAGTTTTAAAGAGAATGAGTGTCAGAAACAGAAGAAGAGAGGAAAAGGAAATTTAAAGTATCTATTGTATCTTATTCTCTCCTACGGTGTATTGTTTCATACTTCCAGCTAAATAAATCAAGCTGCGCTTTTTCGCTCTCCTCGTTTCAGCCTGCCAAACTTTTATAGGGCTGGTTAATGTCCTTCATGGACAGCTCTTGTTTTGTCTTTTGTGGACGTAATTGGAAAGTGTTTGGCAGCCTGTTAAGTCTCTATGTGTGGCCAGCAAAAGCTTTGAGAAATAAATTAAGATAAAGCTGATGAAAAAAAACATTGCCTTCATTCTACTTAGCAAAGATGGACTATAAGTTGTGATTGATGTGTGTTTGGTTAAACACAAAAGAGCTTTTCACGGCACAGGATAATTGTTACTTTACCATGTTGGAACCAGAGCGGTCAATTTAATGAAAAATAAAGCAATAATATATTAAGACAAAATGATTGAGTGGGGCAATATTTCCATCTTGAACCGTTTGTAAATTGAGTATTTTCTTAATTTAAGCTTAAAATCGAATGCTTCCCAACAGCAGGGGAAGCAGTTCACACATGTTCTTGTGTTCAAAAACAGCTTTATTAAATTTTACACGGTTTAAAAATTTATACATATGATGCTCCCACTAATAATAGAACGTTGAGGTGTAACTAAATGTTCTGCAATAGAAACTTAACTATGGTCTAATACAGGTTTACATAGATAGACTAAAGCCCAATTTATACTTCTGCATGGGCACGTACCCTACGCCATACCATGATGATCTATGCAGACTGCAAGTGCTAATTGGTCTGCTGTAACCCTACCCTGAGGTCAAATAATCTGCAATATAAAGCGTCACATGTCCTCATACGCTTTTCCACTTGTGACGGTAGAAACAAAGGTGGATCAAGTTGAGGGGTGATTTTTAACCACTCGTGTTGTCACAAAGGTCTCAAAGGTTTATTTGCCACCATCACTGTTGATGCTTCAACAATTAGAGGCGGACACTACTTGAGTATTTTAAGTAAATGTTTAAAGCTTCTGTGCTGAGTGTTTGTCTTGGGAAAAATTTACTTTACTTTACTAAAAAATGTTCGATACATTCTAAAGCATAGAATTATACTGTGTATTCTTTTATATTGCATATTAAAATTGATTTAATACCTAATTACATAAAAATTGTGTACTTTTACTTTCTTGAGTAAAAGTACAAAAGTACTTTTTACTTAAGTAAAAGTAAAAAAAATAGATGTTAAATGTACTTAAATATTAAATATAAACCAAAAAACTTGAAATTATGAAATGTAGTGGAGTAAAAATTATGATAATATGCTTTGGAATTCATGTTTTCCAAAGAAAAACATGGATAAATATAAATAATTAAAAATGTACTTTTATGTAGAAAGTAAAAATACTTAAGTAGTGTCCGCCTCATTCAACAATGTACATAACAAACTGCTGCTTCTTTGGTTTTTGCCTTGATACTGTGGGTTACATTGATAATGTACCCATTGAATACTGCCTACTAGCGTTCTACTAGTCTTTGATGTCATGCCCACAGACTGTTTACCTGAACGTCTGATGCATATTGCACACTTGTGTGGAAACACTTCAGCAAATTGGAAGTCGTCCCCTGATTGGTTGAATTACACAGAATTTCCAGGAGATGTTCGTATCACGATCTTTTATGGTCTGCTCGAAACAACACAATGCCGCCTGATCTAAAAAGAAAGCTGTTGTGTGACAGTGCTGCATCAAGATTGAGAAAATGCAGCATTTTTAAATATATTTTAAAGTGTGTTTTATTATTGTAATAAACTTTAGAGATGTTGAATGATGCTTGCACACCAGTCTGTTATTGTGGTGAAATCTCAATGCCCCCAAACATAATGCGGCACAAAACGAAACATGATTGGTTGCTTTATGTGTGTCAGTTATATGACCTCTTGGGCAGGCCATTCAAAGCAGCCATGATTTCCAGACCTACGCGAGGCTAGTCGATGCGGACAATGAAGTATACATGAAACTGCACGTGTAGACTTTACAGTAGAGTATATGCTGAAGCATAAATCATGCTTAGCAATGTGCAAAAATTGCAGACAGAACAGAGTAGTTATGTGTTTTATGTCCACCAACAGACTGTTAACCTCAATTGTGATGTTGGAAATTAAAATTAAATAGTGATATTTTGTCATTTTTGTCTTGTACAAAGTGTAATGCTTTTTAATTATCTTGAGTTTTTTCTGTAAATATTGTTATGGGCTTTATTGGGATTTGATTTGATTGTCATATCGTAATTTTTTTATTAAAATTTGTAATCGTTTGAAGCACTTCTTTAATATTGGTTATTTCTTTTCTTTCCCTGTGTTAATTAAACCAATATCTGTCCCCTCAGTCTTGCTGACAAGGCCGCCTTAATGCACGGGCTTACCTGGGCTGAAGCCCAGGGGCCTCCGAAGTTCAGGGCCTCCAATGTTCGCGTTCATGATGAGCTGAAAATGTCATTTTGTTTTGTAACTTGTCAGGTTTTCTGTCAATCACTCTGCACGTTACATATCTGCTGATTGGTCCGTGGTAACTTACCGTGAGATAAAATGTCAGACGTAACAGTCAGATTTTTCTATTCCGCGTAATGTATTAAGTGCCCGTTGTCAACTTGGCATTCCTGCATGTTAGACCAGTGAGGTGCAGGTCTCTCTCTTTCGCGCGCGTGCTCGCTCTCTCTCTCTCTTTTTCGCGCGCGCGCTCTCTCTCTCTCTCTCTGTGATCGAGTCTCTGGCATGCAGAAGTCTTTCCAACCGTGCGCAAGAAAGTGTCCGCCAAATAGAGAAAAGAGTTCCCGCACATAATGCTGTCTGTTAGTTGTTATAAAGTTTAAGTTTACTCGCGTTTATATCAGTGACGCGTGCGCAGCTGGAGCGATAGTTTGACGCGACGTTAGCTCACAGTACACACATCTGTTGGTTTAGATTAGAAAAACAACAAAGAGACGCAACGGTAAAGGTGCAAGTAAAGAGAGACAAGACCATCTCAAAACAGACTCCATGATTATCCCCTGATAGCACCATTCATATTTATAATCTCCTTATCTAAAGATATATACAGGTATGTTCCCTGTCTGTTTTGTGCATTTTCATGCTTGTTCGTTTTACATGCTTATGTATGCATAAATACTAAATACAATGCAGTCTATATCTTCAATATTCTAAAAACTAAATAACTGTTTAAAAAAATAAGATTTTGTCTATAAAGACTTATCTTTTGTTATCATTAATGCTTTTTCACTTTAAAACTAACTTTAACTTATTATATTTTTAAAACTGTGCTGAGCATTTGGTTAGTGAGTGGCAATGAATTTTCTGCAAATTTGTATAATCCAAAAACTATATAAATATAAAGCTTATAAACATATATACTTTCACACATTTTGGTTTTATTATCACCACAAGTTGCTGTGTATGGTTGTTAAATAAAGTGTCTTGTGTTTATGCTCAAGTGGGCTCAGTGATATGTTAATAACAATATTATGGTGTTTTCTGGCTCAAAGAGGGAAAACTCACTGTTGTATGTCTCGAAAGAAACTCATGCATTTTGTGATGTAGATTACCTAGATATTACACTTAAAAAAGAGACTATAAATCGATGGGAAGGGGGGCCTACAAAACCTCTTAGCCCCGGGGCCTCACATTAGGTTAAGGCGGCCCTGCTTGCTGAATAGTGATGTGTTTTGGAGGCTTTTATTGATCAGGAGAATCACTTCTTTCTAAACGTTGGCAAATTGCTGAGCTCATTGTTTTACTTTTTTACTACATATTATTCAGCAGATTTGGGAGTACGGCAGACACTCCCTAAACTCTCAGATCATGTGTACAGTGCTTGTGTATATATTTGTTCTGGTCCATCTGTGTTGGGTAATAGAAAGCAAGACTGATTGTGATGAAATGCATTGCTGCCTGTTTTACAGGGAAACTAACAGTGCGTTCACACCAGACGTGAATGAAGCAAATAAATCGTGCTATTTGCACGTAGTTGGAGTTAACTTGAGTTAACTTGCTTCATTAGTGCATGAAATTCAGATGTGAATACGCTCAATTGCCAGCTTTAGCTAGCTTGTAGTCTCAATATGTGTATATATGAAGAGTTTGGTTCCAAAACGCGATAAACGCCTTTTTTAGTTACCACCAAAATCAGTATTGTATCAGGTCAGTATTAGAGATGCGCGGTTGGCGGTTACAGCCGCGGACTCCGCGGATAAACCGCGGATCGGGCGGATGACGTGACGAAAAATAATATTTTAATTAAATTCGGGCGGGTGGCGGATCGACTGCTTATTATTAGCTGTGTCCTTCTAAGCATGCGATCTAAAAAGGTGAGCACTCTGTCTTTCAAGGTGGCAGCCTCAGAAGTTCGCAAAGAGAACTGAAATGAGACGGTTTAGCCTTCTGAGGACCCATAATTTGCGTCACCTGCTGCACGCGCCCCCAGTAGCGCCCACCGCACCTGTCAGCAGAAAACAGCGGAGACATTTCTGACTTATTAAAATAAATATGTAATCAGAAAAATATTAATTTATTTGAGAAAATATGACACATTGATGTAGATTTAACTATTCAACAGTATATCAAATAATCAACCTTAGAAATATACGCAACATAAACAGAATAATAATTACACAAAACATAACTTATAATACTAAAACAGTGACAAGAAAAATGTTTTCTAATAAATACACACTTTTATTTAATAAAGGTTTTAATTGTTTGGGATAGCCTCGGCTGTTAAGGATCCATTCGTTCTATCATTAACAGCATGGAGAAATGAGGACGCATTTTGACGTAGCTTTTATCAACGCCGTCGAAGGAGGTACGTGGCAAACTCAAAAAATGAGAAACAAAGGAAATAGAAGGTCAGAAAAGGGTTGCCTGGAATAAGTTTTACAAAAGTGGTAAATCAGGATGAAACCAGTGCAGACTATGTAATTTGTGCGTTTAATTTAGGCTATTTATTTATTTATTTTTGTCCCTGTGCGCCGATTGGAGACGGAGTTCACTGCTGATATTCTAGAGCTTTCTAGTCTCGCGGCTGTCATCTGCAGCGCCCATATGAGCAGCGCCTTGCATCGCCCAGTCAGCGGATGGCGGCCGGTTGCGGTTTTGAAAAATGGTCAGAAACGTTGGTGCGGATGGATGGCGAACGGATGATGAGTTTTGTGATGGGTTGCGGATGAAATAAAAGCCCATCCGCGCATCTCTAGTCAGTATTAAAAAGTAAATTCTAAATTTTATGCAAAATCCGATATCCGCCGTGTTATTCTGTCATCTTTTCTCCCTTTTTTCCTAAAACGCGATAAGCGCCAGTCCTCCTTCTCCGCAGAATGCAATAAATCCACTCAACAAATCACAGCGCATCATTCCACGCTTTGTAAACAACAATGGTGGCTCGTTGAATTCACACGGAATCCTAGTTTTCCTCATCTACTTTGTACTTCGTGATCAACAAACAAACAAAAACTAAATAATTCTTTTGATGGCATTGATAAACCTGTAGTGGTTTTGTGGTATTGAAGAAACGTAAGCCATCAAAATCAAATAATTTACGTGAGAGGCACTCGGGCGAAGGAAAAATGTTAGCAAAAAATGTCTTGCTAACACGTTGACCCCAGGGAATCTTATGAAAAGCTTTCCATTATTTTACGCCAAGTCAACGAAAATCTAGCAGGACCAAAACATTTTACAGCTGATCGCTGTGAGCGTTTTTTTTTACAACTTACAGTACCAGATTGTCCGACCTCCTCACTCACTTTCTTCCAAGCAAAATCCTTTTCATTCCAGTTTCTATAAAAGTACGAAGATGTGTCGTACAGCTCCAGGTGTCCACATACAGCGGTGATGATTTTGTCTCTATATTGTTATTTCTTAATCACGTCTTAATCATGCCACAACTAGAGCAAACTCCTGGTTGGCTAACACTAGGGATGCCACAATTCTCAATACATTATTGAACCGTTCGGTTCGACCCTCACGGTGCAATACCTGGCCCGTTTGTTGGTATCGATTGTCGGTTTGCTTTTAGCTATACTGAGGCATGTCGGTATTGTAAATGCAGCGTTTTTGGAGATTGGGCATTTGTTTCCCCTTGCTGGAGGGAAGTGAGATCCCAAGCTCTATTGCTCACTCAGTCAAACTGTCTACCTGCTTGTAACACTGGTTGTCATTGGGGAGCGTCTGCTGTTACAGAGTACATAAAAGCAGAAAAGCAATTGATCGTAAGCTTGTCCATGCTTTTCACCACGGTTATTGGATGGGGACAGTTGGGGGAGTTAGGAAATTATTGGGGGGTTGGAGTAGAATTGAAGTAGGCCTGCGTCTCCCATCTGAGCTCTTTTATGTCACAAACAGTGCTTTCAATGAGACGTTACACCGTCCAAGACTGGGATCCCATCCCAAATGCCTTCTAGTCCTCGGATGTCGCAATAGTAATCCCCTTCAAAATCATTCAATGACAGATACTACCTTATGTACAGTCTGTACGGTCAAATCCATATCAAGTGCATTATTTGCGACAGGACATTTGTATCTTGTGGTGCTCGCTTCATACAAGACTCATCATTCAGGTTGTTAAAATGCTGCTGTCAGATCTCTCTTATTACTGATGTCAGGTTGACAATAGTGAGAAGCACAATTATGTAGAAACTAATGGGCTTTCTGCTTACCCATTCACAGTATTTTGCCCTTTGATCTCTATGCCATTTTAAATTTGTGCTTTCATGTCTTTTATCAGCTGTCTCTACTCAAGTAGTGTAGTTGCCTCCGATGATCTTCAAGGCTGTGGACAGTAAAACTTCCATAATGAATCAGTTGATGTTTTTCTATCTTTGATTCGTCGTCAGTGGTCTCCTGAAGATATGTGCTCCTGTATAGCTAGCTGTGTAGGTAGCATGGCATTAACAAAGACCTCTACCGACAGTGTTGTAAAATTTATGCTCAAGCTAACATGCTTATAAGGAAGTTTTCCATGTGCTCTGACTCTGTGAAGTGTTTTTTGTTTAAAACCTATATAACACCACTATATTCTGCTCAATTGTGGTCTAACTATAGGAAAAAGAGTATGCAGAGGCTTAAAGTAGCATACAATGATGCAATGAGGTTGCTGCTTCGTGTCCCTAGGTGGCATAGCGCTAGTCAGCTGTTTGTGTCTAATAGGGTGCTTACTTGTGAGGCACTCTTACGTCAATTGATGTTCAGTTTTATGTGCCGACTGGACAAGTCGGAGAACCAATTAATTGTATCTTTAGTCAGCCCCTTGAAAAGCTGCTATAGATTTACTTCAAGGTTAAGAAGGCATTGGTGTAATTGCCTGTATATTTTATAGGTTAATATGTGTTGTTTGTTTTTTACTGCGTATTATGTATGAGTATGATATGGACCTGTGTCTGCAATAAAGTTTATATATATATATAACAGTGTAAAAGATCATGGGTTCGAACCATAGACTGTAAAAAAGATGGATGTAGTGTTTGTGACGTCACCCATACGTTTCTGAAGATCGCTTTTGAAGCCAATAGTAGGCGGGGCCTGTCTTCGCCATCTTGGTCGCGCATCACTTACGGATATCCGAACATGGGTTAAGAAGTGCTCAAGTGGCCAAGCCCATAATTATGTAGAACTTTAAGACTTAATATCAATTAAATTGATGAGTTACATTTGACATGAAGGGGAAAATTAGCTATACATGAATATCAGCTGACGTCACACACTTGTCTTCTGCTATTTTGAGAACCTGAAAATAGTCGCAAAAGAACTAGAAGCTATACCTTCAATAAGTTGTGAGCATCAAAATCGCTATTTTTACAACACTAAGAAGGCTCGACACAACATGATACTTTGCTCGAAGTATTTGTCTGTACATTTGTCTGTACACGTGAACTCGAGCATTGAGAACATTGTTTGTGTACACAGAGTTTACTAAAAAGAAGGTTTTGAACAACTGACTTTGGTTGATTTGTCTTCCACTCGCCGCCATCTTCCCAGTCAAGATGTATCGATCTCCAAATGCGACGTAAGGAGGGAGGAGAGTAAAGCTGGATAGCTCCTAAAGCACAGTTCCATATAAATGCACGGAAAATTTGTTGTTTTGTCGCAAGTGAAAAACTGTATTGACCTATTTGAAAAAGGAGCCTCACATGAGATTCATTCGTTTGCATTCGGAAATCGATTATTTACGTCTGGCAGAGATGACGAGCGGACACCATAACAGCCAAAGTCAGTTGTACAAAACCTTTCTTTTTAGTAAACTCTGTCTACACAAACAATGTTCTCAATGCTCGCGTTCATGTGTAGAGATCCAGGTGATACTTCGAGCAGAGTTTCATGTTGTGTCACGCTTTCTTATGTTGTAAAATAGTGTTAGTTCGGTAGCAGCGAACAGCGGCTGGAAGAACGCATCAGCATCACACCCTTACCAAGATATTTTTTAAAGTTTCTTTTTATGACAGTCGAGGTGCGACATGCTGTCTTTCGTAGCCCTTTACTGTATCCGTAAGAATCATAGACAGTAAGAGATAAGAAATCCGTAAATCGTAGCAAGGCAGCCAATGCTTGTCAATAGCCTACTGGTACTCGGTAGGTCCTCATAATGGCGGAATGACGTAAAAGGTCACATGACTGAAATCCATCTATACAGACTACATGTATGTAGCCTGTCATGTGTGTGGTTCGTAATAAAAAAAATTGTTTGGCGCATCGAGTGAACCTATGTGCATCACGTGTCTTGTCAAAATAAGTGCCTGCTGCAGATGCGTCTAAACGGCTTATGATAAAAAAAACACGGATTAAAAATCTCGCGGTTGCCAGATACTCGCATAATCTCATGCGTAATTAGAGTTTACTGTTAAAGGAATATTCCATTTTCTTTAAAGAAAAATCCAGATAATTTACTCACAACCATGTCATCCAAAATGTTGATGTCTTTCTTTGTTCAGTCGAGAAGAAATTATGTTTTTTGAGGAAAACATTGCAGGATTTTTCTCATTTTAATGGACTTTAATAGACACCAACAATTAACACTTAACTCAACATGTAACAGTTTTTTTCAACGGAATTTCAAAGGACTATAAACCATACCAAACGAGGCATAAGGGTCTTATCTAGCAAAACGATTGTCATTTTTGACAAGAAAAAGGTGTTAATTGTTGATGTCTATTAAAGTCCATTAAAATGAGAAAAATCCTGCAATGTTTTCCTCAAAAAACATAATTTCTTCTCGACTGAACAAAGAAAGACATCAACATTTTGGATGACATGGTGGTGAGTAAATTATCTGGATTTTTCTTTTAAGAAAATGGAATATTCCTTTAAGGGAGTGTCTTTTGTGTATTTTGTGAACGTGAGTGTCTCTTTTATCATAAACGCTTTTAACACGTGTGCAGCAGGCACTTATTTTGACAAAACATCGTTCCCTCGACGCGCCAAACACATTTTGAAAACACGAGCAACAGACATGACACTCCGAACACATATTTTGAATTTGCGGCCCACTGCTTTAATCCTAATCTTTCATTTTTTTGTGTGTTCAGATTGTTATTAACTATTGCAGTGTTGGGTATATTGTAAATCAGAATGTTTATTTAGCCAAACAACAATATTAATTTCTATCACTTTATCACCCTCTTTAGGAAACATCAATGACTGCACGCTGAATTACTACTTCTTCCTCCTGGCGGCCATTCAGGGAGTTACCCTCCTCGTCTTCCTCATCGTATCTGTGAAGTATGACAAACAGAAACCTAAAGCAGGGAGTCTGAACAACTCATGACCACTATCATGAAACACAGCAGTACTCCTCCACCGCCAAATCATGTGCCACAACACTGGCCCTTAGTATTTTAAAAGTGGAGGTAGGCTTAAAAATAATTCACTCAAAACTCAAACCCATTTTATTTACTTAAACTGACCTTTTACTGGTGACTTTTAATACTTTATAATTTGACCAAAAGCAAAAGTCAAGTGATCATTTGCTAAATTGTTTATATATTAAATTAGACGGTTCACTCCATCAGCAAACTATAATATGAAATTCACGTTTGCTATAGAGTGTAGTGTTTTTGTGCATTTTTTAGTTTACAGAGTCAAAAATAGATGTTTGGGAGTTTACAACTGGGTTATAAAAAATGTTTTCTTGAATATTTGGATTTGAATATTTATTAAATCTTTTGATTGTGGTTTGCACTAAACAAGGTAAGGCGGTACACTGTTGTTTTTACACATCTTGTTTGTGGTACTTTTTAAACCGTTTTTAAGCAAGTACTTTTTATTGATTAACACTTCTCTCCATATATGCAGTCCAGGAACTATTTGCACTGTATAATGTAACTGTGGTCACTTATTAATACTAATGTCTACCAGAACAGCAATATGGTTTTCTATTCAATATTGAAAATAAGTATCTAGTGAAGTGACTTGTTACTGAGTACATACAGTATTGTCTAAACTAAATAATTTTAAAACTGAAAATTGCTGTTAGCACTTCGATTAAACCTGTACCAGATGTATGGCATTATTTGAAATTTTCATTTTATTAGTATTCTGTGAGCTTGTTTTAATGATTTCGTGTCTTGTGTCGTAATGTCAAGCGCTTATAATGGTTATGTTACAAATCATAACATCAGACATCATAATACATTTGCTGGTATTATGTTCACCGCTCAGTTTATGTCTCTACTGCAATATCTTTTTGCAAATGCAAGAGTCTTGCTGCTTATTTGTAATGGTCTGTGACTTTTATAGGATTATACCATACAATGCCTTTTAATAATAAAGAAAACTCAAGGTGAAGTTATGACATGAAATTACATTTGTACTAATCTGTAGTATATTTGAAATCATGAATTTTACATTCTGGTTTGGCATTTAAACCTGTGTGTCGTGAAGCTGCAGGGTGCTGCTTGATGTAAATTAGCATTAACTAAATCTTTTTGGTGACTGATTTAAGTTTTTTTTTGTAACAACACTTGCATTATGCTTTTCTGTGTTGTCACATGTAGGTAGTTTGTAGGGTTTGAGCAACAGTTTGTCAGAAGTCAGATTGTGCCTTTAATGCTAAAGTTGACCTCCATCAATGTGATGCATTTCTTACTCTCATCCTTGTATCTCAAAAACATAAACAACCTGATTGTAACAATATAATGACTGTTATAAAAATCTTTTAGGTCTGTTTTTGTTATTACACTCTCAGAAAGAAATGTACAAAAGCTGTCTCTAGGGTGGTACCTTTTCAAAAAGTACACATTTTACCTTAGAGTTACATAATGGTACCAAATGTATACATATTTGTACCTAAATATTACATATTAAGGACTTTAAAAAGGGTACCATCCCAGTGACAGGTTTTTCTTACCATATTTTCTGAGATTGTGGGAAAGGTATACAGTATTTAAAAAGCTTTAAAAATGTTTGCTAAGCAAAGCCATGTTTGTTTTCATAAAATTGTAAATTCTCTTAAACATTGAAGTGTCTATGAAATGAAATACTGTAGTGAATCTTTCTTTTCTCTGTATTTCTTGCTTGAAAGGCAATAAATGGTCTGTTTTTACTTCATAAATTGCATCTGTGTTTTTGTGTTTGTAATGTATGTTAGAGAGAGAGACGTCTATATTGTTACATTTAACATTTTCTGGGCTTATATGGAAACCCTGTAATCTCTCACATTCAATTACATTTCTGTCCAATTTTGTCAGATGGCTGAGAAATCTGAACATCACTCTCCACTCAAGCATATCTACTGTAGACTGAGATACAAACAAGTCATTTCCTGCTGAGAGTCTGACCGTCAGTGTCATGTTTAAGCTTCACAATCTTTCTTTCCTCTCTGTCATTCCTGATTCCAAGTCAGTGTGTTGACACAGCTTATAGATTCCTGCTGTCTCTGAGTTTTATGCTCTATTCGAAGATTTAAAGGTGTAAAGAAAGACATATATTTACTAAAAACATTTTTTAAGTTTAATCAATTTAAGTTGTTTATTTCAACTTTCTTGACTAGTGATGAGCTGTTATATATTATAAACTTATATATCATAAACTTAAGTTATATATTAATAAATTTATTATATATATATATATATCCAAAATGTTGGTGTCTTTCTTTGTTCAGTCGAGAAGAAATTATGTTTTTTGAGGAAAACATTCGATGATGTTTCTCATTTTAATGGACCCCAACACTTAAAATTGCAGCTTCAAAGGACTCTAAACGATCTCGAACGAGGCATAAGGGTCTTATCTAGTGAAAAGATTGTCATTTTTGGCAATAAAAATATGCACTTTTAAACCACAACTTCTAGTCTTCCTCCGGTCGTGTGACACGCCAGCGCGACCTCGCGTAATTGTGTCAAGAGGTCACGGATGACGTATCGAAACTACGCCCCAGTGTTTACAAGTGTGGAAAAAGAAGACCGTTCCGACGTTGTATGTGGAATGATACAAATTAATGTCTTTGTGTCAGCTCATTGTTTAAAATGGTCCGCAAATGTGCATTTTATATATGTAACACGTGACCTTTCCACATCATTACGCAATTACGTGAGGTCGCGCTGGCGCGTCACACAGCCGGAGGACGACGGGAAGTTGTGGTTTAAAAGTGCTTATTTTTTATTTTTCTTGCCAAAAATGACAAGTTTAAACTGCATTAAAACTGTTAAGTATTGGGGTCCATTAAAGTCCATTAAAATGATAAAAATCCTGGAATGTTTTCTTCAAAAAACACAATTTCTTCTCGACTGAACAAAGAAAGACATCAACATTTTGGAGGACATGGTGGTGAGTAAATTATATGGATTTTTTTAAGAGAATGTACTAATCCTTTAAGCTAATTCAGCTTTTTTTAAGTTACAGCAATAAAATAATAGTAAGTTCAAATGACTTGTAAATTCAAGTTGATTAAACTTACAAGTTTAAGTGCAAGCCATCTTTACACTGAATGATGGTTTATTTCAGCCTGTTACCTGATTAAGATTAAACGGGATCACAATGTTGCCAACACAAGAAAATCTATGATATACTGCTTTAAATATTGCAAATAACAGTCAACAGTTGAACTGTCTGTAAATGAATGCTTACAGTTAACATGTTATTTACAGTACTTTCCACAAGGAAAATGATGAACATAGCCTACTGCAATATGTAATTTAAATCAGTGCTGCACAATTGGACCCAACATCAACCTTCACCATAAGCTTTTCTTTGAATTCAATCAAATGCCTTTATTGCCATTTCTGTGTAGCATATAATCATATATTTAATAATATTTGTTTCTGATTTCTGTTATTTGTATTTTCATGCAAAGCTGCTTCCAAACAATGTACATTGAAAAAGCACAATATAAATACATTTTGATTTTGATATCACTTAAGTATGTGGACCTATTCTCACTTTGAACAACCTACATATTACTACTGTAGCACATTAGCTGTTTATTAGCACTATTAGCACATATTAAAGCTCACATAACACACGCTGTTTCTGCATTTCTGATGTTCATCTGGAGTGAGTAGTATTGCATCTTTTATATCTCCGAAGAGTCTTTTTAATCAGATTTATAAAAGGCAGATCCGCTGTACCGATTCTTTCCGATAACGTATACAAAAGATGAAGAAGGAGGAGTTACTACCGTGGGAGAAGCGAGTACGAGTCATGTGACACTGTTTAGTTTATGATTCACTACATGATTGTGTCATTTATATAATATGCACGCGCCTATTTCCAACTTAAGACAGAAGTCTTACGTACCGCATGCAACTCATGACCCGTTTGGGACTTTTCAATAAAATCCAGTGCATCAAACACACACACAAAACTCCGCTGCTACCCCGCATAATAAACTATATCCATTGTTTCCATAAGGCTGGCTTTCTTCTCCTTACATCCAAAAACACACTTCTTCTTTCATGCCATTGTAGAGTTTTGAAATTAAACAAAGCTGTGTTATGTTCTCCTTATTACACGGCTCTCTGGAATGCTTGATTCTGATTGGTCAGTTGAGACATTTGCAGGTTCGTTCTTTTCAAATAATAACCGCTCCAAAATAATAACGCATAGCCGGACTACTTGCACGAGTAAAATCGCTCCGCGCCAATAAAGATCAATAAAGATTACTGTCTGTCTGGCGCCATCTTGTGACAAACACTCGACAACCACGACAAGACACAGACAGCTTACTGAGACTGAACTTGACAAAATAGAGCATGACAGCTACGAAGCCAACACACAAAAAAATACAGAATGGGGATTAAAACTTCTCAAAGACTGGCTAAAAGAGAAAAAATGGAGACAGACAACTATGAAGCAGAGGATCTTAATAAGGTATTACGATCATTTTATGCATCTGTGCAAAGTTTCGCGGAAGGATAAAAATGTTAATTTAAAACAAATATGCCAATAAAATGTTTCAAATTCATATTCATGTCCAGTTTTTTTTCTTATGTGGCAAGTAGCCGTGTAATAAGCGGGATAATGTAGAGGCAGCCGGTAGTTATTGGGAAATAAGCCCCTTCAGTGTGATACAAGACCCTCCGCTTCGCGTCGGGTCCTGATCACACTGTCGGGGCTTATTTCCCAATAACTACCGGCTGCCTCTACATTATCCCTTACATATTAAAGTGCTACAGACAAGTATGTTTGCTCAACCACCATTTCGAAAACCACTTTTAACCACATTTTTAAATAAACATACACAGTTCCTATCTGGGGGGAAATAAAAGCTTATCCAACACACATAAAATAATTTTTCAACAATAAAAGATTCACTTCCAGATAGTGCTGCTGTTTTGTCTGTGATACAGATGAATTCTGCATGTTACCGACAGGCCAGGTATTGTGTTTTGACTCATATGTAGGCTACTGTTCAGTATGAAGGAAATGTGCTTTCAATAACATGTTTGACCCAGCACCTTTATCCATCTGTGTAACATGGCTGTTGCTTTATTACTTTCTATTAGCACATTGCATGTTCTTATGGGTGTATGCACGTGTGCACATGCTTGTGAATACAAAGCTGTAGCTTCAGGATACGTGTGCATTTTTCTGTGCATTTAAGCATGTATCCGTGAAAGATGGGCATCTTTAATAGTCTTTAAACTTGCTGAAAGAGAACTTTGTGTTAAATATTCAGTCTCAGTTTCCCATTCTGGTTGCCTTTCTTCTTTATTTACTGTCTATTGTTTAAAACTCAGAGAAATCTGTTTAATTTGTATTCAGGCAAAAATACTGAACCTTAGATAAAAGAAACATAAAATTAAACAGGACGTTTGTTTTGACCAGAGCCCCTCCCCTAGGGGGAGCATTCAAGGTTAGAAAAATAAAGCGTAATGCGGCAATAGGAGATAAGAGGCTATTTTCATCAATATAGCAGATGATTCAGTGCGTTAAATAAACAGCTTGTCAATTAATGAACTGACAGCCCGTCTGCTTATCTTTAACATGTCTGTCATTACACATTCATTTATAGGGAAGAATATTTGGAGATACCGGCTCTATAAGACAAAACCAGGCAACAGGTTAAAGTCAGTTTACCTCGTGATTAGTTCATTTAAATGGCATCCACTAAGTGTTATTGTGAGTCTATCTTAACTGCTAAAATAAAAAGTAGGTACTGTACATGTGTAGTATGAATAATACATTCCAAAAAGACTACATTTGTCATGTTTACATTGACACACACTCTAAAAAAACAAACGGTGCTATATAGCACCAAAACTGTTGATCTGAATCGCAACCACAAAAGAACCGTTTTCAGTGCCATATAACAATGGTGAAGCACCGGTGAAGCACCTGTGTAGAACCATATAGGGGCCATATAGCACCACTATAGCACCACATTTGGTTCTACATAGGACTATATGGTTCTACACAGGTGCTTCACTGGTGCTTCACCGGTGCTATATGGCACTAAAAACGGTTCTTCTATGATTACGAGCAAAGAACCACTTTTGGTGCTATATAGCACCGTTTGTTTTTAGAGACCATATATTAAGCTACAGTATCAAAATAAAATTGTCCCTGCAATGTGTGATTTTCAACCCTCCATTGGGTCAAAAGAGGACAAAGCAAGCTGCTGGGTTAAATTAGAAAATGTTTATATCTGACCCAACTATCTGATCTAGCATGGGTTGGGTTTGTCCCTTTTTTACTCATCATTGAAAATACTTAGGTGTACTTTTTGAAAGGGTATGCTATAGTGATAGCTTTGCACCAAAATAACTTTTATTAGTACCTTAAAGGTACAAATTGGTAACAAATGTAGTCTATATATATCTAAATCCCAGATCTGGATCTGCCCTGGAGTCTATTGTTTTCTGGGATGGTACATATTAGGACCTTTAAAAGGGTTACTGCCCCAGTGACAGTCTGGGACCAAACTGTGCGCTCAGAAATTTTTTTTATAAATAAAAGTACAAAACTGTGTTTTCTGTTGCTGGTGGTACCATATACTGTACACTGAAAAAAATGATTCATTGAATTTAATCAATTTTTTAAGGTAAGTGGTTGCAATCAATTTATTTAAGCTACATTTAAACAAAAGTTTATATTTTATTTTACTTTACTTATCTTTTTTGTTTAAATGTAGCTTAAATAAATTGATTGCAACCACTTACCTTAAAAAAATTGATTAAATTCAATGAATCATTTTTTTCAGTGTAAAAAAAGATGGAGTATGCAATGTCACTTCTTTCCATTGTAATGAATTGAAGCCAAAAATGTCCGACCATGATTATGTAAAAATGTCAGTTTGGAGCCACGGCATGCACAGAAGGAAACGTCCGTCGAGCCAGAGGCAGAGCCGCGGTCTCAAACGTCCGCCCAAATGCTTGTGCGCCCAATTCAACCACGACAATCATAACGAAATGCCCCGTTTCTATAGCATCAAATTACTAGCTAAAATGAAACTTATTACTAAAATGAACAATTGAGCATATATCAGCGTGATAACAACTACCTTAAAGGACCAAAACCATGCAGAAAATATTATGGAAGTGTAATTATTTTTTTATTTAGAGCCAGTGCCAATCGTTTGCATGAAGAACGTGAGGTTTATGACTTGTACTGCAGCCAGCCACCTGGGGGCGACCAAAGAGCAAGCGACTTCACGTTTCAAGATGTATGAGGCACACCCGGGTGGTACCCTGAGGTTTAGCTTTGTACCTTTACAAGTATACTAAACATAATACAATGTTGTACCTTTTTAGATAGAAATCTACTGTACCTTAAGGATCTATTGTGTACCTTTAAAGGTACACTTCTCTGTTTTGCAACCCTTAAATGTAACTGGAACAAAATTGTTACCTAAGCTACACAATAGGTTCTTAGGGTATAATATTGTACCCCAAAAAGGTACAACATTTCAATGTGTTGTATACCCATAATTGTACAATAATTGACCTTTGAGGGCATATTTTATTCTGACAGCATGGCCGTACAGTATAGCTACCATTGAGGACACCGAGGTCATGTCATCGGTAGTTTTTTCTTGATGTTTCATTTCATTTTGATGTGAAAATAGCCGACGAGACAATTATCCTTGCATCTACGAACCATCATGTGACACGTCCTTGCAGATACAGCTGCTATCTCAAAACAAAAGTAGTCGGCTATAGCGGAGTTTCCTTAACCAATTAAAGAACGCAACGCAGTCTCGCTGGCACATCTCACATAAACTTCAATACCCATAAATCCATTGTTCAAAATAAAGTTGAGGCCATGTGATTTTCTGCAAGTGAATTTCATTCAAATCACCGAAAATGAAAAGGCTGCAACAAACTAAATTATTGTTTGGAAAGCCAGCTAAAGATGAGCAGACAAAGAGAAGGAGGGAGAGTTATAGTGCCCATATTATGAAAAACTCACTTTTTCTAGGTTTTGGGGTGTTCATTTGCGTCTCTGATGCTTCCACACGCATACGAACTTGGAAAAAAATCCATCCATGCTGTTTTGAGTGAGAGACAGGTTTCTGAATGTCCTTTGCCTTGAGTCTCAGATTGCACGAGTTCAAACTCAGCGCCGTTGAGACGTAACTAGCCTTGTCGTCACATTCCGTTTGAATTTTCCAGCCCACCACCCCACTCGCAGGTCTACACCCACCAGGGAGCTAGAGAGCACAGAGCAGTCACTTCGCTGATACCCTCTATGCTGTTATCATGTCTCACAGAAATAACAGCGCTATTTGGATATTATGGATTATACTCCCGCCTACTTTTAAAAACAAAGTTTTAACGCGTGTTTATTGGAACCTAAAGTGTAATCTCATATACAGTTTGTTACGACGTAAATAGTCCTCAGATTGTAGGCGATATTATTTTCTATTACAAGACGTTCATGCTAAATCTGATGTAAACAACAGACTATATATCTATATTTATACGCATTTGTGGACAAAAATTGTCATTGGATGTATTCTAGACGGTTTTCATGGATTATTCACACATCTGAAACAGACTGGATTCGATTCGTGATCGTTATATCAACACAAAAGGTAAGAAGTCACGTCTATATTTAGCATGTTGTCATCTTCTGTCACTAAATACTACATTTATGATGCTAGAGCATCTGTATCTCAAAACAGAGATCACATTCATGCTAATCCTATAAATTATACCTTTTAAATGTATAGTAATGTGAATATTATTGTTTGTAGACAGTAGGCTATATAGATATTTTTTGCAGGCTAGATAATTTGCAGCGTGGTTTCGAAAGTTAAAAAATATATTTAATGGCTTTATTTTAAAATTCTACATGAACTTAGTAATAGTGCTTTGCCAAACTAAAAGTGTTTTGCCAAACTAACCAAGACCGGGCCTTACCAACCCGGCTTTTCTGACAAGGTCTAACGTACCCCCGAGTCTCTATCACTTTCCCAAGATACGGTCCGGACCTCCCACTAGCTTCTAGCAATTAGCACGTTGTCCACAAGCAGTATACATCCCCCGCTGGGTCTAAATTTCTGTCATTTGCAAAAATAATGCGTTTGAAAATGTTTTATAGCGGGAATATGTTAGTATTGTCCAGGGAAAACGAGTTTATTGTTGAGACTGCTACATCACAATTTACTCTGGAATCATTGTGTGTCATGAGTTTCTTCTCCTGTAGTGTACTTATTAGTGATACTTTTTTGCTTGATTTGTCTGTTGGCAACATAAACCATTAATAATAATAAATAAAATAATAACACAGTATGGTCTGTACTGCTCACGATACCACTGAGCACGGGCACATGGCGTTAGTAGTGGGGTGTGGCCAAAGGAGCAGCAGCTCATAAATATGTAATGACCAGCTCAAAACGGCACAATCTGAAATGATCTTAAAAATCATTTAATCTGAAAGTGTATGCTTAAATGCTTGAAATTAGACAAAAATATACCTGTGCCAAACAGATTCATTTTAGTTGTTATAAAACATTTTTTTTTTTAAATAGATGACTTACACTATTGAAGAAAAAGTAGCCAATAAGAGCCCAGATTATATATGAACTCCCTTTATAATCTTTAAAATTCAACCTAAATTGAAAATTAAGAAGCTTCTTGAAAAAACAACACATGTACGACGGTTTTGCAATTTCTAGGCAAAGGGTTTATTTTGATTTATTTTGGATGCTTTTAGTCACCAACAAAATTCTCATAGACACAGTTACATTTGTGCTATGCCGTAGTTTGAACGAGTTTATTATTATTCGGTAATATGGAAAAAATATAAATAAAGAACGAGTGAGTGACCCCAAACTTTTGACCGATAGTGTATATCCTACTGGAATGCTGAAATCCACTAATCTGCATTGACAATTAAGCTTAAATATTAGATGGATGATGAATGTGTTGTAAAGTGATGGATAGCCAGATACAGGAAAACACACATACACACACACAAGGTGCACAGTTTGCACATGATGTTATTAAAAATAAATATGTTGTCAGACAGATTTATTTCTCAAGTGTCATTTTTTTTTGGGGGGGGGGGGGGGGGTTATCCCCGGTATTTGAAAAATCCTGGCTACGGCCTTGTCTGACAGTATGGTCTACTACTTGAGCATAAAATGGACTTAATGGATTTAAAGGTATCCAGGAGTAATACATTTAACTCCAACTTAAAGACCCAACTGTCTTACTGATATTTTTAACTTTTTGGTGGCTCTTCAGCGCCTGTGGTCTCATGGGATAGTTTCCATCCAACGCATCTCAGACACAAGAATCTTGGCCAAAGCAGTAAATCATTTGTGCAATTCTCACCTGAATACTGAGGATTTGGATGTGCTTCTCATTTTGCATACTGATATTCACATGGTAGAAAAGTAGACCTATTCAGATATGGGAGAGACATCAGAGCCATTACAATGATAAATGTTTTTCAGTGTTGTGAACCATCAGTTCCACCCACAAATCTAAATAGGTACTGTACACTTAAAATAATGTTACTAAATGGCGCTTTATTGGGTTGTGGTAAGAACATTTAACACCAACATAACCTTTCTGTTCTCTGTAGTAGGAAAAAAGTCCTTTAGACTATTTAAACGTAAAACTAGTTCTCTTAAGAACCTTTCACTAAAATGTTACTTTCAAACGAAACGTGTAGCTGTCTGAAATGCGATGTCTTTAAAATGGAGAAAGCATCTTAACATTGACAAAGTGACAACTGTCATCTGTGATGACTTGACTGACAATGCTGATGTTCTCCTCTCGAGAGGCAGATAGATGTACACGTCAAGCCTAATGATAAACAAGGAAGCATATAAATGCAGAAAAGTATTTTGGGTTGTACATCATCCTTAAATGGTGCTGTTGAAACAGAAAAGCGATTATAAAAGATTTTATGTTAATTACAGACGGATTTCAATCATTTATACGCCTTCACTGGGACACAGATTATTCCTCCCTAGTCTGCTGAGTTTGAAGTGCCCTTCACAGTCCACAAAGCACACCTTAGTTCACAGCAGCCCTCTGTGTGCAACACACCACCTGTATATCAATCTCTCTGCCGATAGAGATGCATTCAAAATGTACTGTAAGAGAAGGGAGATGGGAGAAAAAGCAAAAACAAAAGCGTAATTTATCAGGATAGAAAACAAAAGAGGTGTTTGTCTGAGAGAGGGAGAGGGAAGGAATTGTGTCAGGAAACATAGAGGAAAAAGGGGAAAGCCTCAGGCTATGAGATGAAGATACACCTGATAAAAGAGATCCAGGCGGAGGAAGAACAGCAGGGATTAGAAAGCATCTACACGCTGACTTTATCCGATCAACAATCCAACATTAAAATGATGTAATTGTGTAGAGAAGCGAGTGATGTGTAACTAAAACTGAATAACTAATAAATAATTATAATAAAACTCAGTTCACTTTAAGTCTATTTTGTGATATGGGCTTTGGTGTTGTAACTTGTTACTATTAGTGTTTTGAATAGATTAGTGGTTGTTGGCATAATGTTGAATTACAGATTAGGGACCCTGTCTGTAAAAATCCAGCAAGTCATTTTTTTGTGATTTCTGTTTTCCACATAAAATCATCCTACATAAAGAACATTCTGTGAAACTGTAATATTGATATCTTTAAAATTGACCGAGTAAGGCCACGTGAAAGATTTAAAATAATGTGAAATCGAACTTTTATGCTCCTGATCCCATTATTAGATTGAGACTTTAGCCTGGACTTCACAGACAGGGTCATATACATTGACGTCATATCCTGTACTGTAGATAATTTAGGATAAAAGCATCTGCCAAATGCATAAATGTACATGTCACATGGATTATGAATATTTTTTGGAATACAAAAAATAGGCTAAACATTTGCTTTTTCCATCAAATGAAAGTGGAAAAAGCAAAAAAAAAAATACAGTTTTCCAAAGTCATGCAATGCAACTGTAATATTAATCACTATTCACTGGAAATCAGATTTTCTGCTTCTGCTCCTGCTTCTGAAAACTCATTCATGTTCACATAGTGTATAATAACACATGGTGCATGTAGACATTTCACAGAAGGTCTGAATAAATGAAGTATGAATGACATATGAGAGCTGCAGTGAAGGGAATTATTTTTGCATAACTTACATTTTGTTATGCTATCTTAAGGAATGTATCTCTACTTACAAGGTTATTTTTGATGATTGTCAGCATTTTACTTTCTCCTTTTGTTTTACCAGAAAAATAAAGTCACTGTATATGTTTCAGCAGTAACAACATAAACAAATGGCTTTTGGGGACTAAACACAACTTCCGGTAGACTTCCACATATAATCAATAACAAGGTGTCCTTATACAGTAGTTTATTTCTGATAACAAGAGAAATAAATGTAAATGATTTTCTTTGTTCATATATTCTATATATTGTGTTTCAACTATTACACTGAGCTAATGTTACTGTGTACAATTACAATATTAGCTACACGTCCATGAATTCTTGCCTGGCTGCCAAACCTCTCCACACATTTGTGATCTATGCTCGTCGTCTTCCCTTGTCTTTAGCAAACCAAAACATTTTATTTTCCACAAGGTATTTGTTTCTGAGATCAGTTTAGCCACAAGCCAGAACAATAAATAAATACAAACCAGAAATTAACTTTGGTTCAGGTGCGTAACCATGACAACGCACATGTGTCCAATGAAACCGTCTAATACAGCCACGGAATTTTTTTTATATTTGGTTCATTCTGACAACATTTCTGCCAAATTCCTAATAAAAAATAGTTTTTATATGGATTTATTTGCACAAAACTGAAACTGGACGAAGTTTAAAAGATTTTCAGATCTTAAATACTGCAAAGAAAACAAGTTTATATTCATTTTTAAACAACACAATGCTAATGTTTTTACATATATTTTAGGAATAGTTACAAAATGGTCTAGATTACTCACAGGATTTAACTTTGTCATGTAAATTTTTCGCTTGATATGTTAACTCTTTCCCCGCCATTGACAAATTATCTCGTCAATTATCATTTGCATAAAAAAGTGTTCCTGGTGAGTTTTTAGGGTAATCTGTAATACCGCAATTATCCACTAGATAGTGATTTACTCAATTTATACTGAAGCAAAACATTGCTTATTAATTTCACAATGCGCTTATGTTTTGATAATCAATCTGAAACTGATCTCTGAACAAAAATCCTTCACAAAAATGCAATTATTTAAGCTTTTTGCAAAAAAAGTGTATTTTTGAAGATATTTAAAGGGGCCATGGCACAAGACCTTTTTAAGATGTCAAATAAATCGTTGGTGTCCCCAGAGCACATATGTGAAGTTTTAGCTCAAAATACCATATAAATAATTTATTATAGCGTGTTTAAATTAGCACTTTGTAGGTTTGTGCAAAAATGTGCCGTATGGATGTGTCCTTTAAAAAGCAAATGAGCTGATGAAATTCAAACACTGATCACAATGATGGTGGTTTGTTGAAATTAAAACTCAATTGTGCTTTTCTCTGCACTAAATGGCAGTGCTGTGGTTGGATAGTGCAGATTAAGGGGTGGTATTATTATAATAAGAGCTCCTTCTGACATCATAAGGAGAGCAAAATTTCAATGACCTATTTTTTCATGTGCTTATAGAGAATGGTTTACCAAAACTAAGTTACTGGGTTGATCTTTTTCACATTTTCTAGGCTGATAGAAGCACTGGGGACCCAATCATTACACTTAAACATGAAAAAAATCAGATTTTCATGCCATGGCCCCTTTAAGAGTTTATAAGCTGAGAAAAAATATAGATAGGATGTTTTTCCATTTTGTTTGTTTGTTTATTTTTCTTGTTTAAAGCAGAGGGTCTGTTCTTTGATTTGATATATTTGTATGTTTATATATTTTTAGAAGAAATTTTTCTTGGAAGTTTTTTTTTACTTTTGTGAAAATCACAAAAAATGTTGGTGGGCAACTTTAAAAAAAGGCTGGCGGGGAATGAGTTAAATATTTGTAACTTGCGCGAAGACGTGTTTGAGGCGAATATTGCGTGTTTTTGTGGCAATCACTGCACGAGTTTGTATCTATTTGCGACTTTGTATTTAATCTACTCGCGCAAATCGTTGAATTCGCGTTTGGTGTGTACACCCTATAAGTCTTTTACATTTGTTGTTACGGTGACGTTATGTCACTCCTGAGGTTTTCTTTGGTTGGAATTCAACAGACACTGGACTGAAATAGTCGCAATATGTAGAATAATATGTAGTTATGTTGACAAAACTGGAGTGGTCTTTTAATTTTTTATATGGCTGTATATGAAACAGCATGTAGAGAAGTAAATAATTACAGAATTTTTATTTTTGGGCGAATCAACTTTAAACCCAATATCTCCACACTTTCACTCAATATCTCCACACGATTCATCTTTAATTTTAAAATCAATAATATTGATATTAATATGGTTGATTTGTCTTGCAGTAATAAGACTTTCTCACCAAAGAGTGATGCTCTCCCATTAATAAAACAAAGCAAACACCATTCAGCACTAGCAAGCAATATCTACTATGGGTTAATTAGACAATAATTGGCATTTGTGTAGTAAAAGGTTACAATATTTTGGCTTGAGAGATTGCAAGGAAAATGTCACATTAACATGTACGCAATTAGTCTGGCCTTTTTCGAGCAAGAGTGTTATCATAAATATTGACATTTTTTCTGGGCCGCCTATTTTTCTAAACTTTGAGCTATTGTTGCAATTGTTACATTTGAAATTGACTGCCTTAATATTTCCGAATGTATAATTTATTTCCCGAAACCGTCTACGGTCTAAAGTGACTACAGCTGAATACACAACTAGCACTTTAATAGGTTTCCTATCTCAGTTGAAACAGCTTGTTTCCGACGCTTCCAGCAACAAAAAGTTATAACGGAGATTTGGAAAATAAAATTGAATTCAAACAGAGCCTTGAGCCCTTGTGTAATTGATTTAGTTAGGCATGATTTGAATGACCAGTTAGCATTCAGGCTGAAAGTATGGTTTTGTGTCCAATTCTAATCAGTGATAAAAATCAACCTTTTTAAATACATCAAGCAAACAATATATTGAGCATACGTACTAAATAAAACTCATGACACGTCAATATCCAAACCATTCTATGTGCACTTTATTTACAATGATTTAACAGTTATCAATATTACAACCCTTAATCACCATCCGCATACAGTTCTGTAGCCTCGTATGTCAGAGCCGAGCACTGGCAAGCCTGGAAATACTGTTTAGTGTTTAAAACTACAAAAAGTGTTAAAATAAAATCATTAAAAAATAATGGATAGAGAACATAATATATGAACATACAAAATAAAAAATTTGATTCATATTGTTAATTGTCTGTTATTGTCTGTTGTTGTCTCCATAAACAGTCCCCATATCGAACCGAAACAACAATAGACATCCTCTCTTATGTAATGGCTGATGTGTTGTGTTCAGTAAGGTTTATGTAGTATTTGCTCCCTGGCTCGTACTCATCTCTGTTACAAAGGCATAAGGGTGAGTTCAGTCTGCACGCATCAATTAAACTACGCGACTTCCTTTAAAGCACTGTCAGTTAGCCGTTCCATGTAGTTTCGGAGTTCCTTAGAGTCGCCAAGTTCAACATCCTGACATACCCACTTAATGTCATTATCCTGTTCCAGCTTTTCCTTAACCGGGCTGACGCTTTCCACCGGGATGGTGGTAAACGTTGAAAACTTGACGCGTTTCCTTTTAGTCGTCGGCGAATCTGCCTTGCTGTCTTTCCCCGTGCAAACGGTGGCGCTGTCGGCTCCTCTGTGCACTTGGCCTTGAATGTTCTTTTGCAAAGAACCGCCGTTGAGAAGGTGACTTCCTTCTTCTAAACCTCCTAAGCTGGAGTCCATGATGGTGATGTGCTCTTCGGTTTGCGGCGACAGGCTTACGTGGCTCTCCAAAAGTTCTGCGTCATTTCCCAGCCACACCCAGTCGTGTGCATGGTGCATGTTCTCCTGGCCTTCGATGGAGATCTCCTTGTGTCTGTACTTGAGGGTGTACGAGATGCAGTTGATCAGAAACACGAGAATAGCCAAGCAGAAGACACCTAACAAAGCATACATTCCGATTTCAAGATCCGTTAGTCCGTGTGGTGTTTGCAGGTCGTCTTCGTCAATGTTGTGTCCTCTGGGAAGATCCACCTGAGCTGGAAAGTCAGAGAAGTCAATGGGAATCCCCGGCAGCTGGCTCCCATCGTCTGACAGTTTATCTCCTCCCGGTCTCCTGATGATAGCCGTTTTGGTTGTGGTTGTGATCCTCCTAGAAATTCCATCATCCATGTCCGATATGGAGCTTCCGTAGTAGTGGTTGTCCATCCCGGTCCTGTCTGGCAAAGATGGATTCTGCCTGCGGTCGCCTGCTCTGAAGTCCACATCCTCACCATCCTGGCCGTAATCGCCGGCTCCTGGCCTCAAGGCGCTTTCGCTCCGACCGAATTTCACACGGATGTTGCAGTTTCCGGCAGCCAGGACGCTCCGGCGTTTGAACTTCTGGCACACTTCAGTTACTGTCATCTCTACATGCACCAGCAGACCTTGACCCTCGGCCCGTGCAGAAATGATTGGCCACCGCCCCCCTGCGTCTTGTCGTACGGACACCACCTCCTCATCCAGAGAGGTAGCTGTCAGAAGAAAACGCTCAGGGTTGTAAAGATCAAGAGGAGCCATGGAGCCGTCGCTGAACTGCAGCCAGGCGCTGATCAGCGCCTCCTACAGAGCAAAAAGAGTAAAACAAGAGATACATAAGCGATTCAGCCAAAACAAATATACCATGTCATGTTAAAAACATTCAATTTAATTCAAATTTATTTCATATGTAATATTAGGCATGTTTTTTTGCATAGTTATCAAAATAAACAAAGTTCTTGAAATATAATTATTATTTCTAAAATTTTTCTCTAATATTCTAATATATCTCATGAAATACATCTGGGGGGATCTGGCAGAATCTGTATTTTTATCCATCAATACCTGCTCACAGTGCCGTCTCAAAGTCTAAGCAGCAGATTAAGGTCTCTCATGAGATGCTCTGTTTTGAGTCAGCATGGCATGTGTTTGTTGTGGATAAGGCAATACCAGAATGCAATGCAAAACGTTTCATTCGTCATGGTGAAATGCGCTGGAGGAGATCACATATCAGGAGAGTCGTTTATAAATACCAACACATTTATTCAGTTTTGAAGCGTCGATAAAACAATTGCTCCAGCCCATTAAAGACTCATTATTTGACCAATAATCATGCATGCGGTGTATTTTTCTTCTGCTCATTTGTGTACAAGCACAAGCTGAAGGTTGTCTAATGAGTTTGCTTGTCATCATGTGAGTTAAGTTCAAGGTCCAGAGAATCATCTTTGGTGAATTAATAAAACTGACTATTGCGAGCTCACCAGTACATTTATTAGAACCAATATAATACATACACTATTATATTGTAATATGCTAAAGTTAAATGCGTCATTTAAATCTTACAAACTGTCTATTAAGGATATTTGTTGCAACTGGTGCAGATCCTGTAAATACTTTTTTTCTCAGTGGAAATCTTATCAGCATTTTTATTTTGGATGTTAATTAGTTTTATTTTTTATTATTATTGTTAACTCCATGTGGCAATATTCCTGCAATTTTCCTTGAGTTATGCAAGCAATATTTATCTGGTCATTTTGTAAGCACACTGTAAAAAAGCTGCAGATGTGTGCAAGTTTATTCAAATCTGGTTGTGCAAGTTATTTAAACCTAATATTTACTTTTTTTTTAAATTAGAATACACTGTAAAAGGTAAAAGTTGGATCTACTTAAAAAATAACTTAAAAAGGTAACACCAATTTTTTGTATAAATTTTAAATTTTTTAACGTACATTTTTTCACTTTCTCTACTTAAATTTTTCACTTATAGTATTTTTTAAGTTAATCCAACTTTCACTATTTACAATGTAGTTGGCATAACTTACGCCTTCTTGGTGGTTCAGACAACCAGCGACTTTCTTGTTGCGTGTCACCCGTCTCTTTCAATTAGATCGTTAGGAGGCATTTCTAAATCTGGTTGTCATAAACAACTGAGTACCGTCCACCCCAGTAACTGATGAGAGACTGATGACATGAGCCGTTTCTCAATATCAAGTACGCCAAACTTGGACTTGTGTCCTTCGTAGTTCGAACTTGCAAGTTCAGATTCGGAAGAACGAACTCCTGACGCGAAATGCATTCTGGGAAACTTCGCTGTCTTAGTCCACACAAGGATCAAGAACACATCCGGGGATTTTATGTCAACTTGGGCTTGATGCGAACTTTGAATTGGAACAGTACTTGGGCCGCGACTGATTACGTTTCACAAGTCCACAAGAACGCAAGTACAGACAAGAACACATATTGAGAAACGGCTATGAACTCCACTGCTTAGCTCCCATTGGTAGTCTTTCCAAAACTGGCTTATCTTTTGCATTAAGTTAAACTTTTCTTATATTCTCGCATCGCTGGACATGCCCATCTGGTCGTCACTTGTAACTTTTGCTCATGTTGCCAGCTAACCAAGTTTCTATTGAAATAACTATTGAAACAAAGTCGTAAATAATGTCGCCCTGCTACTGCTTGAACACCGAAAATTAAAATTACCCCATGATTTACACAAGCACTCTTTAAACGGATGTGTTAAAAACAACACATTAGGGTTGATTCTAGGACAACACACTAAATGCGTTGTCCCAGAATCCAGAAACAACACATTTTTGTTACTTGTTTCACAAATTGTGTTACAAAATCAACACAAAATAACACATAATGTATTAAAATATGTGTTAAAAGCATAACACAAAAAGATGTGTAAAAACGTAACACATCCTTTCTTAGAGTGAGCCATGTGAGTTACACATGTCCATCTTTTTTCATAAAAAGCATATTCAGATATTTTCAAAAGGTCCTAGCTTTTCTTTATAACAGATGAATATAAGGTCCAGCTCCTTCAAGTCCAAAGAACATACATCCATCCTTATATCCAGTAATATCCATATTTAAAACTTTACAAACAAAAAATAACTAGCTTTCGGTAATGCCCCATCTTAAATTCATCTGCATTCAGGGGAGCGTATCAGTGTAGTATACGCACTTTTTGTAGTGATGTATGACGAATGCTAAGGGCGGAGGCACAGAGCAGGGAGCAAAAAAACAAAAATGCATGTCTGTGCTGCCTTAATTAAAAAAAACCTTGTGCTGACATATCTAAACATATATCAGTGCCATTGTTTTGTCTCAAGTGTCCAAATATAACTAAGGCCTATAGTCCTGGATTAATCTAAACAGGAAAACTGTGGGAAGCTGCCCCTATATGTTGTTTGATGATACGCTGTTTAGTACTGCATGTATTTCTTTACTAATATACAGTAACTGACCCCTGTTATAATCTTTTAATGATGGTGATCCTGAGATCAGAGCGTTCTGTCTGTTCTACTTAGAGTGGGTGGGGTGAATTCAGATTAAAAGTCGCATTACAGATATGGGAATGCATGTACTGTAGGGATTTACAACACAAATCTTAAGCTCTTCACTTATCAAGACATCAATGCCCGCTGTCCATGAATAACATGCTACAAATCCTCCTACAGAGAGGGAATCTCACAGCGCTCTAATCATAAACTGAAACAGAGAGGGTGGTCATGATGTTTGTAATACTTTAAAAGCACACAGTACTGTGAAAATCAAATTATATATGATTCATTTTGCAGTGCATTTATACAGTTGCCTGAGGAATATAACATTATTATTTAATTTAGCTTTTAGTTTTTTATGATTTTTTTAAACATTTTAATAAAAAGTAGTATAATTTTTTGTTTTTATTATTAGTTATTTGTTCAATATTGCAATTTTTATTTTACTTGAGATTTTTTATCTGTAACTTTTACAATTAAAAATAAACAAAAATTAGATGTTGAATAAATGCATAAAACAAATCAGTGTTCAAAACTGACTCATTACCCTGATTTACAAAAATAATTAATAATTTGTTTCGTCAGGTTGAATTTCACAGGAAATGTAACTTCAACTTTTTGAAATGTGTGATTATGTTGCATCTGTAAACAGAAAGAGGAGTCTGGCTACTATATGACATGTGTGCTGCTCCGGGTGATGAAGAGTTTGTAGCTTTTATAGCGGTTGTTTAGAATTTAAACGTATTGTCTAGATGGCCGAGTTAAATCTGTAAAGTTTTAAGTGACGATCATCTGGAGAATAGGGGTGAGTGGGGCACATAACGCGGGGTTAATTGATACGCAGCTACTTTTCATATTTATACAGGGTCGAGCAATCTGCACTTTTGGTCTTTTCCTCTTACTTTCAGAAGATGATCTCTTGTGAATTTGTGAGAAGTTTTGATGTGTTTTGGTTAAGATATTGAAAAAAGAGTGTTTTGGGGACATAAAAGTAAATTTCTTCATCTTATGTTTTTTTTTCCGAGCTGGGTGTGTAAGTCACAAAATCCAAACGTATATTATTTTATTCAGTGTCTTGTTACATAAAACATAACACCATTTTGAAACATGTCAGCAACTCCTAGTAACTGATAAATTGGATTGAAATATTTTTTTACACAGTGGGGTTAGTTGTAACACAGTGTTACAACTAAGCCTCCAGTATACAATGATAATAAAAATTAAAACAATGTAAATACTATTCATCAAGATGATAACTGTTAATACAATATCAGGGGAAATAACTCACAATTATATTTTTGTCTTAATTGTGAGGCCCTTTCAAAAAAATCTATTTATATGCATTGATGCAGAATAAAGGGATGGTTAGATGAAGGATCATGAATGTGCGGATATCTATCTATTATAGGCAGTTATATAAACAATATCCACCTTTATTATAAAGACAGAATTTTATTGAATTATTTGTGTTCAAACCAAATTTTCTATAGCAGGCATTACAACAAACCATCTGTTTGTTACAATTAACCCCACCTATGTAATTGTATGATAATGGTTGGTCCCAAAAACAATCTAACTTAAATATTTTTTTATTGATAGAGCCAAAGTCAAAAAGCGTTAGGTTGTGCCCCGCTCTACCCTATTATGTAAAAATTTCAATTTATCACTTCCTTACATGTGGGGAATCATCTGTTGTTAAACAATAAAAGCTTAAACTGCACAGAGCTTCCAGTCATAAAGGGAACGCAACAGAGCTCGTGTTAAAACTAGAGTTAATATAGCAGGTCTTTTCCACATCTGAAGGAATTAAATACTGAAGCAGAGATGACTTTATCCTCTGAACAGGTAAGACATCAGCAACGTGATTTATGTTCAAACATTAGCATTCTCATAGTCAGAACAAATGTAGATGTATTACTTGTTCTGATAACTTTTTCAGATATACACTCACCTAAAGGATTATTAGGAACACCTGTTCAATTTCTCATTAATGCAATGGTGTAATGGTGTGGGGGATGTTTTCTTGGCACACTTTAGGCCCCTTAGGGCCAATTGGGCATCGTTTAAATGCCACAGTCTACCTGAGCATTGTTTCTGACCATGTCCATCCCTTTATGACCACCATGTACCCATCCTCTGATGGCTACTTCCAGCAGGATAATGCACCATGTCACAAAGCTCGAGTCATTTCAAATTGGTTTCTTGAACATAAGAATGAGTTCACTGTACTAAAATGGCCCCCACAGTCACCAGATCTCAACCCAATAGAGCATCTTTGGGATGTGGTGGAACGGGAGCTTCGTGCCCTGGATGTGCATCCAACAAATCTCCATCAACTGTAAGATGCTATCCTATAAATATGGGTCAACATTTCTAAAGAATTCTTTCAGCACCTTGTTGAATCAATGCCATTAAGGCAGTTCTGAAGGCGAAAGGGGGTCAAACACAGTATTAGTATGGTGTTCCTAATAATCCTTTAGGTGAGTGTATAACAATTAGGATGTACTTCTAACTGTCATGTTGATGTATAATGATGTAACGGGGCAAAGCACAACACACATACAGAAAATAAAAACAACAATTACGTGTGTCAACCAGAGATGGCGATAGAGAGGCAAAAGTTACGTATTACAGTACTTGTTTATAAAGTCACCATGAAATAGAAGTAGCAATTCCCCGTGGTGACGTAAATCCGAGTGAAACGGCTTTTGAAATTAAAAAGGTAGGGTGAGACTTGAATTCGTCCATCGAGAAATGATTGGATCGTTTGAAGTTGGGTCATGTGCTAATTGCTAATCGCTGTGATCTCCTCCCGGACTCCGCCCACCTGCCATACCATATGACCAGAAGTAAAGAGAGATCGTTTCAAGGAGGAGAGGAGATTAGTGTTTTTAATTAAAGATTATGAGGGCACATTAATTTTTTTTAAATAATGAAGCTCACAGATAAGTGAAGAAAAAAAAACAATATTCTAAAACAAAATACAGTTTTTCATTTCAATTTCATTTCGACTTTAACTTTCTGATGGGCAGCATTCTTGAAGAACTATTTTGGTTCTCATATTTTGGATCAATGAATCCATTTGTTTAATAAAGCTGCAAGTTACAACTTCAATTGTTTTTTTATCATCCCAAAGCTAGTTTTCAACATAGTGACTTTTACTTAAATTGTGTTTGGTTTCTATTCCTTTCGACTTTTCTGCTGACATTGTTTCTTTTTGGTTTCAAAGGCAATTATAAAAAAGTAAAATGTATATGCTCTGAGGCTCTTGCTCCATTTTTGTGTGATAACCACCTCTGGCATTTTAAAATATAATTGAGATTTACATTTACGCATATGTCAGGCGCTTTGATCCAAAGCAACTTCCAGCTAATTCAAGATATACTTGTATATTTTATCAGTTTGTGTGTTCCCTGGGAGTCCTTTTGTGCTGCTAATACAATGCTCTACTAGTTGATCTACAGGTACATTTACAGACTTTACCCATCTCTCTAAATACACAAACACACATGCCCTGCTTCATTGAAAGCACAGTGCTAAAAGCAGTGAGCTGTTGTTAAATTGATGTGTGTCATATTGATTGAGACTGTCAACTGTTAGATAATGACATTGCGTTTAGGTACTAAAACAATTCACATTTACCACCTCCACTCAGTCCATTAACAAAGCCATAATTAAGTATGACTGCAGCAACGATAGTTATTTTCATCCCCGGGGTAAAACAACACACATGTTGAACAAATGGCCAATAAAGAAAAATGCTCCCTAAGTAGAGTGTTATAGACAGAGAGAACAGCGTGTGAATTTTTAAAGAGGTGTTATTTAAATGGATTGCTGTTAGATGCAAATAAATTGAGTATTTGTTTTAGTGAAATTCAGGAGCAATAAATTATTGAGTCAGTGTTTCCTTTGGCTCAAATGGTAAAGCATCGTGTTAGCAAAGCTTAAAGACCCCATGAATTTAAACTTGTTTTCTTTTAGTATTTACTCTAGCTCCCCTAGAATTAAAGATTTGATTTTTACCGTTTTGGAATCCATTCAGCTGATCTCCGGGTCTGGCGCTAACACTTTTAGCATAGCTTAGCACAATCCATTGAATCTGATTAGACCATTAGCATCACGCTCAAAAATAACCAAAGAGTTTCGAGTTTACTAAGATTTACTAAAAGTTTTTCTAGACAGATATGGCTAAAAACTATACTCTCATTCTGTCGTAATAATCAAGGACTTCGCTGCATACCATGCGTACCATGGCTGCAGTAGGAACAATTATGCAGCAGCTGAAAATATTCCCCTGCTATTGAAAAATATTAAGGGGACTATTTTCTGTCGGTCTTAGTACACGATGTAACTACAGAAGAGTCAAGTTTTAAATAGGCAAAAATATCGAAACTCTTTGGTCATTTTTAGCGCGATGCTAATGGTCTAATCAGATTCAATGGATTATGCTAAGCTATGCTAAAAGTGGTACAGCCAGACCCCAAGATCAGCTAAATGGATTCCAAAACGGTAAAGATCAAATGTTTAACTCTAGGGGAGCCGGAAAATGAGCCTATTTTTTAAAAAGTGGAGTGTCCCTTTAAGAATAAATATAAACTGGTATGGTCCAAAACACTGATAAAATTCTCATATAAGGAAGATATAAGCATTTAAAACCTATAGTTTGGGACGTGCGCTAAAAAAGTCTAGAATTTTTATGATATCACTCTACACTTCAACTTCTCATCAAATTTCCTGTCCAATCAAATGCTTTTACACGCTGAAGCGTCCGCCCTTTATGGTTTGTTAAAGTACGTCTTTGCTGGACTGCGCAATAACGAGATGCTAATGGTTATTTAAAAAAAGGGAGACGGTTTTCATTTATCAACAATTGATAAAGAGTGACAATTTTCTGGCGGAGGGGCTCTACATAGTGTGGCAAGAGGTGCTTGCCAACATTTCACGCATGCACAATAGATAAAACGTCTTCGAATAAAGGTGTTTTTAGTGCAATTTAAAGGCAGAGTCCACGATGTTTGGAAAACGCGTTGGAAAAGGAGACGGGCCGACTACCAAAACTTATAGCCAATCAAATCATATCAAATGCCGGGTTGCCTATGTGTGGGGCGGGTCTATCAACAGAAGGTCCAGATTATATTGGGGTAGGGGCGTGTTTGTTTAGGTGATTTCAAATATCAACATTGGCTTTCAAACATCATGGACTCCGCCTTTAAGCATAAGAAACAAAAGTAATGGAAATTGAAAATGTGTTTTAATGTAATTGTGACTTTAGCACGAAATTTCAGAGATAGTTTTAGAGGCATTGCAAAAATGGTTGCCAAGTTCCCAAAAGGCACTTTGATAAAAGTACATTTACTACAGACCTATGATATTTTAATATGTTGTGTTATGCAATCACCTGTTTAGGATTGTTGAGGACTTCTTGTGTAGTTGCTGTTGCACTGATGGCTCTGTTACTTCCAGTGCTAAGCTGCAGACTGAGCGTGAGACCACTGACCAACTGCAGTCCCAGTTCAGTGATGGTCACTCGATCATCCACAACCCTCACTGTCTTCTCTGCCAGTATCGAGTCAGACAGAGGAGAGAGAACCTAGAACGCAACGTACATGCAACATTAATCATTACAAAATATTACATGCATTCTCCTACTCAAGAAGGATTGGTGGGGACAGCATTGCCCGCAGGGATTACCTCCAATTACAGAGAGAAACATCAAAAACAAAGAGCTGTAAACCCATCTAGTGATTGATGCAATAAAAAAATGTCACGGGCAGAATTTTTCCTGCCCACACTTTCACGGCAGAGAAGCTTATATTAGATATCTGGTCTCAAAGCAGACAGGAGATGCAAAATAAATCCAGATGACTAACACCTCCTCCGACACATCTACATGGCAATATCAGCCCAATTTTCCTGGAGATGCACAGAAACTGGGTGATGAAAACGTAACATCTTAGTTCCCTGCTAAAAACAGCCTGGCTGGTCTTATTTAGATGGTTTTAAAAAGGTTTGGTCATGTGTCAGCTTGACAATCCGGTCCACCAGCTAAATACAAGTTTGGTTGGACTACGCTAAAAATGCTACGTTATTTTCAAACCAGTATTGGACAAAGGATGAACCCAACCATTTTGGTTGTAATTACATTTTATGCTGGATCGTTTTAACCCATTGTTGGGTCAAATATAAAGTTTTTCTGGGTTAATTTTACCCAATGTCTGGGGTCATTCGTTTTTGAACCAATGTTGGATTGAAAATAACACCAAATTTGAGTGCTGGAGACCAAAAAATATTAAGATGTTTCAATGCATGGTTGGGTCAAACATGGACATTCTTAAGGTTAATTCAAAACCAACAATTGTACCCAAAAATCCAGCATTTTTAGTTTGTAAACCAGCTTGGCAATGCTGGAAGCCCAGCTAAACACCAGCTTGGATGCACTGTAAGTCCAATTAAAACCAGCTAAGACTACCAAACTGGTCTCACATTGAACTGATGTAAGCAGTTGTTTTTGTCCAGCAACACGCACACATACATGTATACCTGAATGCTTGTCATGCCAGAATCCATGCCCTCCAGAATACGTCCCTCTCTCATCCCGGCGATTCGTGGGTTCTCGACTTTCAGGAAGTCCCATACCAAATCCGTAATATCCACCTGCCAATCACTGCCAAGCATGTAGGCCACCTGACCTCGCGTGACAGACGCCTCGGCGATGAAGTGTGTGAGCACACGCACCATGGCCCTCTGGTACTGCAACGTGCAGGTCTTTCCTCTCCGCTCTTCATCGTCGTCATCTTCACTGTCCCGTGCTGACCTGAGAATGTAAAATAGAAGAGTTTCTGCATGCATCTTCCAAAGCAAAGTCATTGTTTTATAATAACTGTTTTGGAACACAATCATAAAAGTCATAAACTCTTACAGTATGCTGTGTTTTGGATGCAGGTCTCCAGCATGTAATGCTGATGTACTGGTTTCCACAAATGTGATCTTAACTAGCTTAACTACCAAACTTTGGACAAACACAATTTAATAAAAAACACCATACTTGTTGTTTTTTTGTTAATGGCTACCCTGGTTTTTCTAACTGGACCAGTACATAACTGCAACAACCATCATATACCAGCCTGAACCATTATGGCTTTTTCACGGTTTTATTTCACAGTTTGTTATCACTAAAAAAAGTAAGATAATGCTACACAATATAAGCGGTGGCATCATTCGTAATGTCCTAATAATAATGTTGATCTTAAAAGTGTTTCTTAAAAACCAATGCTCTGGAAGGCCATTTCTGTAGAACATTAAAAGTGCATCTCTAGTCCTTATAATGTAGGCGTTCATTAGCTACATTACCTTGCTGCATTTACATTCTGTTTTCTCTATGTTGTTCAAATGAGGAAAAATAAGGCATTGATCATTTACAATATTAGCAGCGCTGCTACTAGACCAGAAATATACAATGATGGAGGACTTTCATGTGGCACGTCTTTATGTGCACAATTATGCATGTACATTTAAACTACATTGCACCTAATAAAACTAAATAGTCTTCAATACACACAGTATAATGCACAAGACAGTGCTGATAAAGTACTGGTTGTAGTTGCAACCAATCTGTGCCAGAAATCAGTGTTTGCGATCAGCTTCCATTAAGTTTGATGAGGCTGATATACTTAATGAAGTAAAGCTAATGAAACACACATCAGTGTTCTCTTCCAATGAGTTACACTTACTGTACTAAATGAGTTCTGTAGCACACACACATCAATTCAATTACACACACAAATACATTTAATTATAAAACATGTACTTTTATATCATTTACTGGATCAAGGTAAAAGCTTGAGACTAAAGCACAACTGTATATTTAAAGGTACGTGTCTAATGTGCTTCAGTAATCACAGATGTTTAAGAAATGAAGGCCAAGTTGCTCAAAAAATGTGTATTTATACCATTGCACATCTCCTTAGAGTAAAAAAACTAAAGGTCAATCTCTTTGAAATAGACTGTTTTTGTATGATAAGAAAATCACAAAAAAAATAATTTTGTTATTTTACCAGCTTGACATGAGCATATGCTTGTGTGTCTCTCTGTGTCTATTACTTTATGAGACAGATTGACCTTCTCATGTAATCTTATTTATAATGCAGCGTAAATGCATAATAATTCAATCTGTGATTAATCCGATATACTATCTACAACACAGAAAATTGTCTTCTTACATTGCAGAACAATTGTTTGTTCCACATCAAGAATAATTTATCTTTTTATGCACAAAACATATATTCCCAAATTGTCAAAAATGATATCAAATCAGCATATATTCTTGTTGCTTTAACTTAACAAATTAAGTTAAAGATCCAGTAAGATGCAAATTTTAAGCGTCCTATCCCTGTTTATAAGCCCCGGACAACAGGTTTTAAAACATGCAAGGTCAAAAGACACTGTCATTTTCTCAAAAATTACCCCAATTCTCAGAGATCCCGAAACGATTCATGTGAAGCTATTCAAGGACTCAGTCTGCTTAAACCCCACCTTTCAGTAGCCTAATCTGCTCTGATTGGTCAATTGACACAATCTCCGCACAGACCACAGAACAGTGGCACAGACCAACAATAGTGCAACATGTATTGACCTAGTGCTAACATGATTTACTGAGAAGACATTATCGACATCAATACACATCATTCATAATTAATCCAAGCAAATAAAAACGACGACAGACACTAACATTTTACACTCATTTAAGCAAGTATGTAAGCTAACCGGGCTATAGAAAAAATGTAAACACTAAGTTAGTGCACGTGTGTTAGCCGCTTGTTAACGTGACTCTCTGACAGTATATTAAGAGTTTAAACGCTGACATCAATACACATCATTCATCATCAGTCCAAGTTATAAAAACGATGACAAACATTAATATTTTTACACTTTTTTAAGAAAGTGTTACTTAAGCTAACCGGGCCACAGTTTAACTGCAACATGCGTTGCTAGCGCAGCTTACTAAAAAGACATTACAGTTAACTAGACATTTTAGAACACTCGGGGGAAAATAAACACAATGTAGTAATCATACTTACAGGTTGTGGTTAGGAGACGCATGTTGTTCCAAATAAAGTGGGTACTAACCCATCTTTCATTGTTAAATGTCTAGTAAATCCCTCCGTGAAAAAGTAATTTTAACCACTGATTCTTCACAACCAAACATTTAGTAAATCCCTCCTTGAAAAAGTAATTTTAACCACTGATTCTTCACAACCAAACATTTAGTAAATCCCTCCTTGAAAAAGTAATTTTAACCACTGATTCTTCACAACCAAACATTTAGTAAATCCCTCCTTGAAAAAGTAATTTTAACCACTGATTCTTCACAACCAAACATTTAGTAAATCCCTCCTTGAAAAAGTAATTTTAACAACTGATTCTTCACAACCAAACGTTTAGTAAATCCCTCCTTGAAAAAGTAATTTTAACCACTGATTCTTCACAACAAAACGTTTAGTAAATCCCTCCTTGAAAAAGTAATTTTAACCACTGATTCTTCATACTTTCATTCTTTGGTAGTGAAAACAACACAAACTGAAAACACAGCATGATATGATGTTTACACACTAACTAGCTGTGGGCAGGTCAAAGTTTTCGTTTCTCCCGGGCAAGGCTGCAGGCAGAGATTATTATGCAAAGTGTTTGTATTACATGGATAAAGACAGGCAGGATATTCAATCCATATGACGACTCGTTTCAGCGATACAGAGTCGACTCCGTACTTTAGAAACCAATAACTTTATTAATCGTCCACTTTTTTGTTTTACCTTTATTAAGATAGCAGAGACTTTTTTTAAGTGGAGATTTTTGGGTTTTGCAGTGAAAGACTTAATTCATAAAGACAAAAGTCATATTTGTTAAATACCATTGGAATGATTAAAGTGACATTTGTATAAAAAATTAATTACTTACTAATAACCTTTTCATTGGGATTAATGTAAAATTAAAATGTAAACTGAATCAAAACAAAAGCGTGATAAAATAACAATCATTCATTCTTGCCTTTCTAACCAGCTTTTATGAACAATCCTTATTAAAATACAAAAATAGACTTTATCCATGTAACAATTTGAAGGGTTGATAAATTATTTACAAATGTGATTTTTAGCAATTTACCCATTTGATGTTCAAGGCGTGCACTTGTCAGTGGCAGCGCTTGTTTATTTACCTACACAGAGGATCAGAAGATGATTCAATAAACAATATTTTTCACAGAAGAGACATATCCCTTAAGGGTACAGCCCCTACCAACACAACATATCTCACTCGCGCAGTATGACTTCTTGATCCAGACACGAATAGCCATTCCCAGCGTTGGGACTTTATCACGCTTGCCTGGTGTAGAACGAGCGCTGTTAACACCATCCCACAAAGTGAAGGGCAGTCTGGCACTGTACACGCTATGGGTTTGGCATGAGCACAGAAATGCTCTCTTGGGTCAGTTTCTCTGTCTCTCACATTACGCGGACCAACTGGCAGCGGATTTGGCAGATGCTGAAAAACCCATCAGTTCCTCTCTATCTTACACGCATAAACATACAAATGGATCTGTGTTGCCATATCCACTTATTATGAGCTAGTTTGGGCAAGTTTTTCAGAAAGTCACTTACAAATATGTTCATGTCTTGAGCTTGCCAGTTGTTTACCTCAATAAGAGTGTGGCCGACCAATAATAGAAGTAGTGGTGCATTATAAACGACATAAATCTTTTAAGTGAAACAAATCATTTTCAGTCTGTGCACTTCGAGAGATAGACAAATGCTAGGTTATTTTATAAGCTTCTGTTACATAACCCTCAATGATTTACAGGTTATCTTGGGTTTATTTCGGGCTTGTTTATGAAACCAGACTGCCTGTTTTCTAACAAGATCTGGCAACACTTAAATGGCTCATCAGTGCCCACTAACATCAAGCCATAATGTTGTTACATCAGCAAGGTCATGCTTATTATGCCCCCATAAATATAAATGAGACGGAAATCCACAGTGAATGTGAAACACCTCTGTGATATGTCGATGCGATGAGCCAAACAATTTCTGGGTAAAATAGACAATATCTCTTCTCTTGCATGAAAAATGTCTCTAGGTCGAACAGAACAAACATGGGCTGATACGGTTGTTTATCATTTAGAGAGAAATGTCGAAATTACTTTGTGGCAATGACACCATGTCACAAATACTACGTTTTTAACCCAGAACTAGCTCATTTCAAACTCTCCATTTAATTTAATTGTAACTTTTGGCTCATTAATTAAATCAGCATAATTTTAATGTAACAATAAAGTGTCAGTGTTTGAAGAAAAACGCACAGACCTGACACTAACAAACACGTAGGAGCTGTCGCTGTAACAAGCGCAACGCTGCAACATGAGTGAGTGGGTTTTAAAGGTGTCACCGGTGAAATGTGCATTATTGCCACAGGACATTAGAAAGGACTTTGGGTCTCTGTCACTGAATAGGAACATGATTGCATCAGGTGGCCATCTAGTTAGTGCCCTTCGAGATTGAAGCTGTCAAGAGGACGGCAATTGAGCCCCTCATTAAAGTCCACTAGATCCGGCGTGATAGACAACCTCCCACTGCTGGAAACACTGTACTATGAAGATCTTACTTTTGTAGGGCTTCCTTTTCGCTTCTATTCAAGTCTCATTTGACTAGTATTGTCCAAGGACTCATGCGCTGAAAGTTAACTAGAATTTTGCACAACATAATGTAAACGGTGTGTATAAATAAAAGACACAAAAAACTATTTTATCACAAAAACCTTGGATAGTATGCACTAAATCCAATTTATAATTGCATTGTATGTGCTATCTTTCTTTGTAAATTAGACTCATACATTGTGCCTTATTCGCATTTCCTTAAATGTATTTAAATGTAAGGATTTTCCATAACAAAAGTAGTTGCAAACACAGTGCAATTATAAATATCTTGGTGTATGTCAGTGGTCCTCAAACCTTTTCGCATTCTAAAAGGAAGATTGCATGCAATGCTTGCTGTGAATTGCCCAGTAGGCCTATAGTTAAGGTAATGAGGGGACAGGGCTTTACTTGTGTGGGTTTTTTTTTTTTGGTGGTTGCTATGCTGTTTGCTGTTGTAGTTCTTTTCATCCACAAGAAAAGAGAGCAAGCTCTCATGTGTCTGTGATATTCTGGATGCCAGATACATTTGGTATTTTATAAATGCGAGTCTTTCAGTTTTACCATCCATAGAATCCAATTGCTTAGAAAGGACGTTGGTGTAGGAATGCGTTCGCTGCACAAAAGTTGTGGGTTAGATTCCCAGGGAATGCACATATTGATAAAATGTGTAGCTTGAATGGACTGTAAGCCACTTTGGATAAAAGCATCTGCAAAATGGATAAACGTAGATGTAATTGTAAAACTAGAAATTTATGGCGAGATATTGACAAAGAGCAAGATGTTTGACTTGATGTTCCCCTAAAAGATTTACATTAAAAACAGTGAGGCTACAGAGCCTCACTGTTGTGTAAGCTACAGAGCATGCACTTAAGTTTTTATTTTTAGGAGGAATTGAGTAGTTTAGAAGCAAAAACTCTTTAAGTGCATCTGACAAGTTTTTTTTGTAAATAAGCATTTTTCTCTTATGTTTTGGTTCAGTAATTTAATTTTAACTCTTTCCCCGCCAGCATTAAAAAAAAAAAAGTTGCCAGCCAGCACCAGCATTTTTAATGATTTTCACAAAAGTTTAATGCCTTCCAGAAAATGTTCTTCTTTAAATATATAAACATACATCAAATGAAAGAACAGGCCCTCTGCTTTTAAACAACAACAAAAAAATGTTCTTCATTTATTCTCTTTATATCACCTCTCAAAAATATGTAGCTTTCTTCAAAAATACATAATTTCGAGCAAAAAGCTGAGATAATTGCATTTTTGTAAAGGACTTTTGTTAGATATCAGATTCGGAACGATTATCAAAACATACACAGAGTTTTAACTTTTTCGCCACCAATGACGAGTTATCTTGTCAATGAAGAGAAAACGCTTCCCTGCCAATGATGAGTATTTCTGGCTTTCCGCAATACCGCTATTATCCACCAGGTGACAACTGGGAAGTATCGCTTTAGGGCAAGCAGCGGCATGTCCGTGCATGTTTTAAAGATCGCTCTGAATTTGATCTCTATCAAAAGTCCTTCACAAAAATGGAATTATCTCAGCTTTTTGCTCAAAATGTGGTGTTTTTGAATAAACCTAGCTATATTTGAGAGCTGATTACAAGAGAACTAATAAAGGTAGGATGAAATTTTTTTTTTAAAGCATAAGGTCTGTTCTTTCATTTGGTATATTGTATGTTTATATATTTAAAGAAGAACATTTTCTGGAGGGCATTAAACTTTTGTGAAAATCATTAAAAATGCTGGCGCTGGCTGGCAACTTTTTTTTAAATGCTGGCGGGGAAAGAGTTAAAATTAAATTACTGAACTAAAACATTAAAGAAAAAATGCTTATTTACAAGAAAAAGGCTGACGGCGAAAGAGTTAACTGTTTTGGCCTTATTGGTTTCTTCCTGGTTTTATAAGTTGGGTAAGAGCGCCACCTGGTGGATAATAGTGTAAATAAGGATTGCCAGAAAAACTCAGCAGAAAAGCGTTCAATGGCAGGGAAAGAGTTAATGGCAATAAAAGTCACAAATGTCACTTTTAGTCATTTCATTGGTGTTTAACAAATTTGACTCTCTTTCCAGACTGATCTCACGGAAAGTCGTGTTATGGAAATTGTATTCATTTATTCGTGTCCATGGCACGAAATTCAGCTTTTTTCGTGCCTTGAGCATGAATGTCTTTTTTTCGTGATACTTGCATACATTTCTATAAATATTTGACTTTTTTAAAAGAAAGTTGTACCATGGACACGTAAAACTATTTATAGAAAATCGTGTGTCACGAAAAAGACATTTGTGCTCAAGGCACGAAAAAAAGTTGAATTTCGTGCCATGGACACAAATAAATTAATAACATTTTGCGTGACTATTGCACGACTTTTCCATTAGATCATGATCTTTCGCTGCAAAACCCTTTAAATGCATGCAAGCTTTTTTGGCAAATACTCTTTGGGCAAGACATTAAAATTTGCAAAATCACTAAAGATGCCCCTAGAAACATTGCAAATGATATCAGAATATAGAAATGAAGAAAATTAACTACACATTATGGGGTGCTGTGATCCATGTCACTGCCACATTCTGGTATTCAAGTACTCACAAAGTACACAAGTCTGAATGTGATCCATGGTCGTTTTGCACATTGTGATTCATCCAATTAATCTTAAGTGCACTTAAAGCAGTCAAACTACGGTCTGGGGACGCCAGTGGGGTCTATATCATTATCTCATTTTTGACAGAGGTGGCATTTAGCAGCTTTTGTATTTGTGCATGTACAGAATAACAACAGCACAATAATCAACTATAATCAAATATATGATTAACTGAATAGTGATGTGCTTGGGCGTCTGTAAGCAATTTTGTTGTTAAAGTTGTATTTTAGCAAGTTCATTACCTCAAAGAGTTTGAAGTAATTGAAACTAAAAGTAAAACTAACAGTTACATTTGGAAAAACTTTATGGTTGTTCACACACATAAACTTCTTCTAAATAAACAAATACTCATAAAACGATAAAGATAAATATACAAAGAGTAGGCCGATGCGTAAACAAAGCAGCATAGAGCAATTAGCATCCAACCTTCATCCTGCTGAGCATCTCATTAGCAGCTAACAGCTTTATTCTGTGCATCCATAAATAAACTACAAAATGAGTTTTACAAACAAACTCACAGCCTTCAAATAACAAATTAGTACATATTAGTATAAGCTACTTAGATTATAGTATATTAAACTGAATGTTCTTATTTGATTTTGGAGTATCTGCTAGACTGCAAGGTCGTACATTACATTTATTTACAGATATGTATACATTTCATACCACTAACTCTTTAGGTACAAAGGTATACTTTTTGAAAGGTTACCACCCCAGTGACAGCTAGGGACCGTGTTTTTTTGACAGTGAAGGAAGTAAATAAATTTAAGCACCAGGTCAAATGGATATGCATAGATTTGTAGTATAGATATTTAGAAGATATGTACTTTCATGTAACATCATTGACCTGCTTTATTACAAACCTTCAATGGGATCTTTTGTTTAACTTTTGACCAAATCATCATTACTTAATTCCATTACATCTTCTTAACATCTTAATAGTCTTCCTCAATCTCCTGT